>NC_060124.1:362919013-363222043 GCF_021461395.2 Schistocerca americana | reverse complement strand
ACATATATTCTTATTGATGTGCTATAAATTAGGGAGAATATCTGAACCCTTAATTTGGTGGTTGCCTCAGGTTGAAAAATTGACAGCATCCGAAATTAACGAAGTACGGAAGTCATCAATTTGTGGCCTTTCACTCTCGTTGTAGCTGCCGTCTTCTTGACATTCTCAAACTTTGGAGGAGACTGTGAAACCTATTTCTGCAGCAGGCTCAGTCCCAATTGATCAACGTCTCCTACTTCTTCACCTCTATAAGAATTTTTCAGTCATTTTTCGAAGTCTCAGTTTGTTGGTGGAAGAAAAAAGAATAAAAGACTGAAAATCGGTTATGTCAGTAACCAATTATTTTTGAGCGCTTTTAACAGTCAGGTTAACTTTCAAGATGAAAATATCCGGTGTAACCGAATACTGGTTGTTCCAGCGATAACCGCCATTCCTACAGACACAATCACGCCCTAGGCGTTCATCGGCTGAGGTACTTCGCCAAAGATCGCCAGTGAAACCTAAATACTTCCCATATAGGGATATCGAGACCGACCAGCAATTGGTCGGAAAATATACCAACGAACTATCCCATAGTTGATAAGCAAAAATACGTAATCTAAATGAAAGGTGGTGGCTGACCCAATAGTCAAATAGCTCTAATATTTATGGATAAAATATGCACATGGACATTTCTCGAAACCTATAGCCAATTTGTATGAGGGTATTTGATGGCTATGGATGCTCGAGGGTATTTGATGGCTATGGATGCTCAGGAGCGCGATGAATTAATTGTTGGCAGACTCTTGCTGACTTATCTAAGCACGACTCACAACCCGGCCTCGCAGCTCTATTTCCGGCAGTGCCTTCTCTCCTACCTTTCATATGCCACTCAAAAAAAAGTTCTCTCTCATACCGTATGGGACTAGCGCTGCTGGCAGAAAGGATATTGCGGGGAAAATCTCCAAGGAACATACCTACCATCGTACACTCCGCTGCAAAGTGAAAATTAATCTGAATAGCTGTTCTCGTCTTCACCAAAAAGATTTCACAGTTCACGCTAGCCCATGCCGTGCCGGCCTCTTCATTTCTGAATAACCATTGCAACCTACATCCACTTGAACCTGCTTACTCTAATCTTGGTCTCTCTCTACAGTTTTACTATTTTCGTTCACCCCCGCTCCCCTCCCCCTCCTCCCACGACTTCTTTCTCCACCACCAATCTAACTATTCCATCACGGCTGCGGACATGACTTATCAGTTTATCATTTTCATTGGTAACTTGCTGCTCTCACCTATAGCGCTTCTGCAATGTGCTGCGTCTTGCTACGAGTTTCAAAAAATTTTGTGCAACGAGTATCGGAAAACACCGGGCATCACGGGAAATCACAAACTTTTAAGCCAGCGTTGGAGGCTCCGATCACAACCCATATAGAAGGATTAGGAAAAGACCAGCCCATCACATCCGAGCTAGAGGAAACCTCCTTCCCGATAATACCTGCCCCGGCCTACACAATAATCACAGAAGCGAGCAGTATGTTACATCGCGATGCAGACGAATATAAATTCCCCGACTGACACAAATCGGAAGCTGAGTTCTTTGAATTCTGTTTGCGTTCTAAAAGCACTCAATGCTATTTTTGCTCTTCTTTTTTTTGTAACTATTTTCCTATTCATCCGGCCGTTATCTTCAAGTTCCTAGTCGGTTTGAAGAATGGCAGCTTGCTCTAAATGTAGAATAATGTAAGTTAACGCTGATGTGTAGGAGAAACACTCCTGCAATTCCGAATACAGCATTAATAGTGTGCTATTTTACACAGTCACGTCGATTAAATATTTAGGTATAATGTTACAAGGCGATATGAAATGGAATGATCACGGAAGGACGGTAGCACGGACTGCAAATAATCGAGTTCGATCTATTGTGAGAAATTTACGAAAGTGTAACTCACTTACAAAGATGAACGCGTACAGACAACTAGCACGGCCCACTCGTGACTACTACTCGAGTATTTCTGATGCTAACCAGTTCGGATTAGAGGAAGACATCGAACCAATGCAGAGACGTGCTGTAGGATTTGTTAGCTGCAGTTTCGACCTACAAGCGAGTATCACGGAGATGCTTCGTGAACTCAAACGGGAATCCTTGGAGGGAAAACAAAAATGTTTTCGAGACACGCTGTTGAGGCACTTGAAGCTGACTGTGGAAGAACTCTACTGCCGCCAACGCACATTTCGCGTGAAGACCACGAAGACAAGATAACTACATAAACAGTCGTTTTCTCTTTCTCTTTTTTGCAAGTAGAACAAGAAAGGAAATTACTAGTACAAGGTACCCCTGCCGTATACCATACAAAAGCCTGTGAAGTATGAATGTAGATGTCTGCCGCATAAAAACTAATCAAGTCGCACTATGATTTCAAAGTTAATTTGTACTACCTTTTCTTAATTTATTAATTATACAGTACTAGTGACCCGCAACGCAGCTGCCTTAAAGAACGGAACTCTCACGTATGAAACAGGTTCAAACGTCTGATTACTTAACAAATAAGTCGACGTGTTGAACATCTGATGTGAGCATGTAAGCGAGAAAATGTTTGAAATTATGTTTAGAGTTTGTTGGATGTCAGTAACTGCTCTCACTATCAAGCATAGAGGATGAGTGCTGCCTGGGTACTTTGCACTCCGTTTTAAGCAAAGCTTGGTTCTCCACTCATCTCAATGTTTATGACGACATGTCTCCAGAATTATGTGCCACGTAGTGATTCAATTTTGCAGGTACATTCAGTGGTGTATTTGGACACTGTCCGCAACTGTGTTGCGTATAGAATCGGCAGTAAAGCAATAATAAATTAAAACATCATGTCTGATGCTGAAGTTTTGCTTCATGAAAAGCGAAAATGTACGAGGAGGGGGTTGGGGTGCAAGCTGGAATAAGTTTCGAAACGATTTTGAAATTATGTGTAAAGTTTGTTGGGAGACCCTCAGTGCTGTCATACTCAAGTACTGGATGAATATAATCTGGGTAATTTGCGCGCCATGACTTATACTGCGTTAAAACATACAAACAGTTTCTAACTGTAATACTTCTCTTAGAGGCGTTAAGCCTTTAAAATACGATTATACCACTTATTGACTAGATCACGATAACACGTTAAATTTATAAATTTAGTCAATAACTACATGAAATACTGAAAATCATAACCATTGGAGAGTCAACCTGCAACTGGGATTATACACCATTAACTGGGTTAGCGGCATGGTAATGCAGATTTTAGTCTTCTTATAACCGATTGCACGACTACCTCCTATTCTGCTCGACGGTACTCCAATACCATATCAGAAAACAGAGAAGAACTTGGGTGTAACTTTGGATGAGCATCTCAACTGGGCGGAGAATACAGTCGCAGTGTGCCGAAAGACGTCTGCTTGTCTCTATGCTCTCAAAAAGTTTCGGAAAATATTTCCACAGGACTTGAAACGCCAGCTCGTGCAAGCACTCGTTCTACCGAACCTCCACTATTGTGATGTGATTCAACAAGGCACGAGTAGTGAAAACAAAAGACGGCTAGAGCTAACCATGAATGCCTGTGTGCGTTACACCTGCAACATTCGCCGATATGATCATGTTAGTGCTTCATACTCCGAGCTAAAGTGGCTGCGGCCGGACAAATTGCGTGACTACCACACTCTATGTCTACTTCACAGACTCCTCGTCGCGCAAGCACCCCAGTACCTTGCTTCAGAGATTAAAAACCTGTCATGTCATCATAATCGAAACACGAGGTCACTCTTATTTGGTATCCTAACTGTGCCCACTCACAAAACAAAAACTTTTGCAAACTCCTTCTCAGTTGCCGCTGTCCGCCTCTGGAACAAACTGCCCCTTACCTTGCGCAAAATTCAATCTCCTGCTGCTTTTAAGAAGAAGTTGAAGCATTTCCTACTATCATCCTCATAAAGTTCTCCACAAAATTAATGTACCAGGCCAATCCTCTCATCTGTCAAATAGCAAAGCTAGCGTCTCCTATCTTGCTCCTGAGATGCCTTCCTCTTCATCTATCTCTATTAGCCAGGCAATCTTCTTTTCCTTTATATTTCCTTAATTATGTTTCATCATGTCTATTCTTCTCCTACCTTCACCATGAGTCTCCCTCATTCTCCCTGCTGCCAGCACTCCTATCTAAAATTTGTCTCTTCAATAATGTCTAATTATAACAGTACTTATGATCTACGAATATAAACTCTATATGTATGTATTTTTTCAGGTGTACCTTTCTAATTGTTTATTTCACTTTTTGTACTAGATGTAGTTTAACATGCCTACTAAAACGTATGAATGTAAAATAAGTAGAATGCCTGGTTAGATGTAAGAGAGGGCCTGATGGCCCTAATCTTGCCAGGTTAAATCAATAAATAAATAAATAAATACTTTCAAACTTTCTCGGGTAATGATAGTAATACGAGTTTAGCAACTTGTAAACTATAAATTCAACGGTCTCATTCTACGCAGTACAGTCACATTAATGTGACCACCGGCTATGTTCAAAGTACCCACTCACACACGGAAGGTGGCTGCACTAGCAGTGGTTCAAATGGTTCAAATGGCTCTGAGCACTATGGGACTTAACTTCTAAGGTCATCAGTCCCCTAGAACTAAAAACTACTTAAACCTAACTAACCTAAGGACATCACATAGATCCATGCCCGAGGCAGGATTCGAACCTGCGACCGTAGCGGTCGCGCGGTACCAGACTGTAGCGCCTAGAACCGCACTAGTAGAGGAGGGCAATACAAAGAGTGTCGAGGGGACGAGGAAAACAGTGCAGGCACTGTCGTAAACGGAAACGGAATGATTTATATGACGCCCAAAAGGGCATGATCACTGGTTTTCGGTCCAAGGATGGATGCATGGAAGCATCCCCGAAACGACTGAGTCTGTCAAACGTTCGCCTGCCGTTGTGGTTAAAGTATACAGTGTATGGCAAAATGGAGCTATCCAAACTCGCCGTCGAGGCAAGTGTGTAGCACCATGGGCCGTAGCTGTCAGGGGCGAAAGACGGCTGCGAAGATGTGTACGGACGAATAAGATGTGCAACTGCTGAGCTACTGACCGCCCAGATGAACCAAGTAACAACCAACAGTGTCTCCTCAACGACCGCTCAGCGGACGTTGCTAGGTATCTGACTCCACAGCAGGCGCCTGGTTCATGCTCCCATGCTGACTGCTGTTCACCGCCGACGAAAGCTGGAATTTGCGCGCCAAAACCGCAACTCGACGCCCACTGGTTGGCGACAGGTGGCGTTTTTAGATGAATCGCGTTTTGTGCTCCATCGTACAGATGGCTGTTGACGTGTATGGTGTGAAACATCTGAAAGCAAGCACCCTGAAACAATCGTCGGAGCGTAATGGTGTCTGGAATGTTTTCGCGGCATTCCACAGACCATTACGCTCCCTGTATGATCTCTTCATTCTGGAGAGCACAGTGGATCAACACAAGTATGCATATATTATTGGAAACCGTGTCCACTTCTGTACGCCGTTTGTTTTTCCTCGGTACAATGGCACCTATCTCCAGCGCAGTGCAATGAATCACACAACTCGCAATGTATGTGGGTGGTTCGAAGAGCACTGGGATGACTTTAAAGAACGTAGGTGGTTCGAAGAACACCGGGATGACTTTACCGTATTCTGGCCACCAGATTCCCCTGATTTAACCCGATCGAGAATCTGTGGGACCACCTCAATCGGGTTTGTTCGCGTCACGGATACTGTACAGGATGGCAGCCAGTCAAGGAATATTTTAGGGGATTGGTTTAAGAAATTTGTTTCAAAGGCCCAGTGGAATCTTTGTTTTCTCCCAGAGTAATTCACGCCGTGTCTACGTTGACACAAGTCGCTTGCCTTTCAAAACCGAGGCGGTTCTGTCCAGTTAAAGCTGCTCATAGGAGACCCCCTGAGCCCTCTGCTGCAACAGCTAGCGAATTCACGCCATTGGTTTTAGCCAATAGCGTGCGCGGGATACCGATCACGTGTGTGGACGCCGGAGCGTCCTGCTGGTTGGTTGGTTGGTTTGGGGGAAGAGACCAAACAGCGAGGTCATCGGTCTCATCGGGTTAGGGAAGGACGGAGAAGGAAGTCGGCCGTGCCCTTTCAAAGGAACCATCCCGGCATTTGCCTGGAGTGATTTAGGGAAATCACGGAAAACCTAAATCAGGATGGCCGGACGCGGGACTGAACCGTCGTCCTCCCGAAGAATGCGAGTCCAGTGTGCTAGAGCATCCTGCTGGGCAGAACACACTTGCTTCTCTCTCTTGTAATCCAGACCTCGAGCAGAACAGACATCTTTTTGGAAGGCAGAGCCTCCGGCTCTGCCTTTCGCGACCGGCCACCAACGTAAGTCAACATGAACCACTTCTCCTTCCGTTGCTGATTTTAATTTATTATTCGACCTCCTAGACTGGCCTAAACCTGCTAACTTCCGACCCTAGGCGAGCCCTTTGTATTACGTATATTGAATAATTTCCTGTTTTGTCATTTAACGGCAGCGCTCGATGCCCACTATCAAATCCTGACCGCTCGACCTCCCGCCCACTGCCGCCCCCTTCCCTGCCAAGCTATACATTACCATCGATTGCAGAAGTCCCTCGAAAACTTTCCCTAACTTTACAATACTCAACGCAGAAACCTAGTGCAGCTGGCCACGGCACTGGAAATGCCATGGCTTCACATCCCTGTCGCTGCCTTCCAGGGCTCCATCGACTATCTTCTTGCACGTCTCGCAGCACTGCGCTTTGCGAAAAGTGGTCAATCAAGCTTTCAATAGGTGGTCACATTAATGTGACTGGACGGCGTATTATTACTGTTGCATCCTAAATTTGTTATAACGTGAAAAAGCACCGTTATCTTCAGTAACTCTAAGGCAAATTTTCATTACCATGTAATACGCAACACGTGTTATAAAAAGGCAATTCGTAAATTATTTTCTTCTCAGAATGAGATTTTCACTCTGCAGCGGAGTGTGCGCTGATATGAAACTTCCTGGCAAAAAAAATGGTTCAAATGGCTCTGAGCACTATGGGACTCAACTGCTGAGGTCATTAGTCCCCTAGAACTAAGAACTAATTAAACCTAACTAACCTAAGGACATCACAAACATCCATGCCCAAGGCAGGATTCGAACCTGCGACCGTAGCGGTCTTGCGGTTCCAGACTGCAGCGCCTTTAACCGCACGGCCACTTCGGCCGGCTCTTCCTGGCAGATTAAAACTGTGTGACGAACCGAGGGTCGAACTCGGGACCTTTGCCTTTCGCGGGCAAGTGCTCTACCAACTGAGCTACCCCAGCTCGACTCACGCCCCTTCCTCACATTTTTACTTCTACCAGTACCTCGTCTCCTACCTTCCAAACTTTACAGAAGCTCTCCTTCTTCTCATTGTCAAAGTACGAGCCACTTCAAGGTCTGAAGTAAAAGCAGCAGAACTGATGCAGGTTTCGATTTCCCATAAATACCGAGTTAAGAACATTCTGCGTTCGGAGAAGCAGTGGCTACCACCTCTCTGCGTGTGCCGAAGTGCACCACGCAAGATGCGGCAATTACGGGCCGCGCTGGAACCGACGCACATCTGTCGCGGCCGAAATGCGTGCCAGCCACAGGTGGCCTACCACTACGCACGGCAAGGCCGTCTGCATCGTTACCGTGCAATTTACAAACAAATGAACGGCGGATGAACCCAGCAGCTGTTGTGGCCACTCCCGTCCCTGCCACTGTCTGCCTACAGCCACGTACAGGATGTTCAAGCCCGTCCCTCAGTCGCGTCGCCTCCTTCTTCTGCTGCACTGCACTTGCCCGTTCCAACTTCATACGTCGTCCCATTTTCTACGCGGTCTCACTACATTCTTCCTATGTTTTGTATTGTAGGGGCGTTTGAAGGAAAAGTGACCCGTATTCTTGCCGGAGATGATACTGGCCAAAGTCACACCAATGGTCATCAAAATTGCATCATCTTGAAGACGATACGCAACAAACGTCAAACTACCAGGGAGTGTACCATATACTTTGATATGCAAATGGTTATCATTTCAGTGCTGTCGCGCTTAGTAAACACGAGGGGCGTTCAGTAAGTAACGTCACACATTTGTTTTTCTCGGCCAGTTTTGGTCGAAAAAATGCGCAATTTTTTGTGGGACCTCGTGGAACATCTCCGCTTCAGCCTCTACAGTTTCATGAAGTTTCGGTAGGTGGCAACTCTATACGTAGCCTTTAAAATGGCGTCAGTACCTGAGGTGCGTTCCAAGCAGAGGGCTACTATTGATTTTCTTTTGGCGAAAAACCAGTGGATCGCAATTATTCATAGGAAAAGGTTTCAAATGGCTCTGAGCACTATGGCACTTAACATCTGAGGTCATCAGTCCCCTAGACTTATAACTACTTAAATCTAACTAAGGACATCACACACATCCATGCCCGAGGCAGGATTCGAACCTGCGACCGCAGCAACAGCGCGGTTCCGGGCTGAGGCGCCTACAACCGCTCGGCCAGAGCGACCGGGCAAGTCGAAAAATATGGCCCCTACAGGAAAGTTTATCCCAGTGCAAAACTTAACTGCGTTAAGTTTCCTACACAAAGGTCGTGATTATTTTTTCTGTAGGACTACAAATTGTGCATAAAAAGACCCACTATTGTATAAGTAAAAGACTACGAACAATCGCTGGAAGTTTTCACATACGTTAAATATCGAGGAGTATACGTACAGAGCGATTTATACTGGAACGACCACTAAAAACTAGTCGTGCGTGCAGCAGATGCCAAACTGATATTCATTGGAAAAATCCTCATAAACTGTAATCCACCCACGATGGTCATTCGACCAACACTTGTATATTGCACATAAGACTGAGATTCACACCAGATTGGTCTGTTAGACGAAACAGAGAAGTGTCAAAGGACAGTGTGTTTCGGTACTGGTTCATTCAGTAAGTTTGAAAGAGTCACAAAAGTGTTCATTCAACTCGAGTGGCAGACACTTCATTGGAGGTTTTCTGCACTACGGTGTGGTTTACTGTTAAATTTCCGAGCGCGTACGTTCTTAGAAGAGTCAACAAGATATTGCTCCGTCCTACGTGCCAGGTGGTTATTATTAAAGTGCAGCTACTTACGGAGGTCCATTCTGGGCTGTAATTGTCGTATGGCAGTGAAACTTGGCACATATTGCAATGTGTTAATGTGGAACGGATTTACGCCGGAAAAAATTAGTTCCAATACTGACCACCAGGTGCAAAACTAACATCGTACAGCATCTCGTCCACGTCTCCGGCGCTCAGAGAACAAACAGTGTAAGCGGCGGTTAATAATAAAATCAACATCATGCCTTTCTCGTTTATTTGACCTTTTCTACCCATGTCCCGTTCCTAATCCATTAAACAGGGAAAAGTTTCTATATTTCTTTCTTGCATTCACACCGCCAAATTTGCACCCGGTGGCCAAAGCTGGAATTAATTTGTTTCCAGCGCAGATCGGTTCCGCATTAACGCATTAGAATATGTAGCAAGTTTCGCTGCTATACGGTAATTACAGTCCACAGTGGGCCGAGCGGTTCTAGGCGCTTCAGTCCGGAACCGCGCTGCTGCTACGTCCGCAGGTTCCAATCCTGCATGAATGTGTGTGATGTCCTTATGTTAGTTAGGTTTAAGTAGTTCTAAGTCTAGGGGACTGATGACCTCAGATGTGCTTAGGGCCATTTGAACCATATGTATCTCTTCTTTAATTACTCGTTAATCACCGTGGTAGGAAGGTGAAGCTAGAGAGGTCCAGCTCACACGCAGGCTTACCAACATTCGTTCTTCTCGCGGACTATTCTCGACTGAAGCGGAAAAGGGGGAAGTGGCATGGTACACAAAGTGTCCTCTTCCACACTGTGAGGTACTTGGTGGAGTACACACGTAGATGTACTGTAGAGCAGTTCCTGTGGCGCAGGCACTAACCTCCAGGTTGACGACTGCACTGCATACTTGCGCACGTGCCCGTTCGCACTTGCCGCGTGGAGGCGCGGCTCCCCGCCGTCTCCATGGCGACAGGCGTCTGGCC
This sequence comes from Schistocerca americana, assembly GCF_021461395.2. Classification (NCBI taxonomy): domain Eukaryota; kingdom Metazoa; phylum Arthropoda; class Insecta; order Orthoptera; family Acrididae; genus Schistocerca; species Schistocerca americana. The sequence continues at coordinate 363,211,977 of NC_060124.1, read as the reverse complement.
GCTCGTGTTAATTACTAGTGACGTCATGGGCGGCACTGCGTTCAGCGGCCCCTGCCTCTGTCGCCCACAGCGAGTGGCCTTGTGCAGCTGGGGGCGCTTTATAGCTTTCCTCCGTCTGCGGGGCGCGCCTGCACTGCCGTAATGCCGCGTCTGTCCTCGGCTGCGATTTATGCGACTCGCCAGCCGTCTGGCTGTCTTCCACCGAGCAATGAAACACTACTTGTCACCGTAGTCTTCGTGGCAACTGTTCTCGACAAACTCACCACTAGCGGCAATACCTCCAGATCGCATAACATTATAAAGTCTCTACAAAGCAAGTAGTTCCCTTGCCCTCTGAAGTAGTAAGAATGAATTTGTTGTAATTAAAGCCAAATCTCTAATAAATCATAAGTTTAATCAAACGAGTTATGCTTTTTAAGGCCGTCATTCCCCACAATCTTTAAATTTATGATCTTTTTCTGCCTTTTATTCCTGTCATCAGTTACCTACACAAAAAAAACCAGAAAAATAAACACATTGTGCTCAAGACTGTAATATTTATTTACTGTTATATTTGTTACACCCTGTAAGTAGGCTGTTTAGAGGTTTATATGTTGGTAATGCTACGTAGTGCTCTGTATGAAAATCGCTGACTGCGCTGTGTGCAGTCTGTGGCTGGTTGGACTCATTGTTGGAATATTCGCTTGCGCAGTGTTAGGGAGTTAGATGTGAACAGCGGCCGCGCGGGATTAGCCGAGCGGTCTATGCGCTGCAGTCATGGACTGTGCGGCTGGTCCCGGCGGAGGTTCGGTTCCTCCCTCGGGCATGGGTGTGTGTTTGTCCTTAGGATAATTTTGGTTAACTAGTGTGTAAGCTTAGGGGCTGATGACCTTAGTAGTCCCATACGATTTCACACACATTTGAACATTTGTGAACAGCGCGTAGCGTTGGGCAGTTAGAGGTGTGCCGACAGCAGTGGTGGATGTGGAGAGAGAGATGCCAGAGTTCTGAGAGGTTGCTATAAGCGGACGATCTGGACGCGTGTCCGCCAGAAAAAGGAAATATATATATACTCCTAGAAATTGAAATAAGAACACCGTGAATTCATTGTCCCAGGAAGGGGAAACTTTATTGACACATTCCTGGGGTCAGATACATCACATGATCACACTGACAGAACCACAGGCACATAGACACAGGCAACAGAACATGCACAATGTCGGCACTAGTACAGTGTATATCCACCTTTCGCAGCAATGCAGGCTGCTATTCTCCCATGGAGACGATCGTAGAGATGCTGGATGTAGTCCTGTGGAACGGCTTGCCATGCCATTTCCACCTGGCGCCTCAGTTGGACCAGCGTTCGTGCTGGACGTGCAGACCGCGTGAGACGACGCTTCATCCAGTCCCAAACATGCTCAATGGGGGACAGATCCGGAGATCTTGCTGGCTAGGGTAGTTGACTTACACCTTCTAGAGCACGTTGGGTGGCACGGGATACATGCCGACGTGCATTGTCCTGTTGGAACAGCAAGTTCCCTTGCCGGTCTAGGAATGGTAGAACGATGGGTTCGATGACGGTTTGGATGTACCGTGCACTATTCAGTGTGCCCTCGACGATCACCAGTGGTGTACGGCCAGTGTAGGAGATCGCTCCCCACACCATGATGCCGGGTGTTGGCCCTGTGTGCCTCGGTCGTATGCAGTCCTGATTGTGGCGCTCACCTGCACGGCGCCAAACACGCATACGACCATCATTGGCACCAAGGCAGAAGCGACTCTCATCGCTGAAGACGACACGTCTCCATTCGTCCCTCCATTCACGCCTGTCGCGACACCACTGGAGGCGGGCTGCACGATGTTGGGGCGTGAGCGGAAGGCGGCCTAACGGTGTGCGGGACCGTAGCCCAGCTTCATGGAGACGGTTGCGAATGGTCCTCGCCGATACCCCAGGAGCAACAGTGTCCCTAATTTGCTGGGAAGTGGCGGTGCGGTCCCCTACGGCACTGCTTAGGATCCTACGGTCTTGGCGTGCATCCGTGCGTCGCTGCGGTCCGGTCCCAGGTCGACGGGCACGTGCACCTTCCGCCGACCACTGGCGACAACATCGATGTACTGTGGAGACCTCACGCCCCACGTGTTGAGCAATTCGGCGGTACGTCCACCCGGCCTCCCGCATGCCCACTATACGCCCTCGCTCAAAGTCCGTCAACTGCACATACGGTTCACGTCCACGCTGTCGCGGCATGCTACCAGTGTTAAAGACTGCGATGGAGCTCCGTATGCCACGGCAAACTGGCTGACACTGACGGCGGCGGTGCACAAATGCTGCGCAGCTAGCGCCATTCGACGGCCAACACCGCGGTTCCTGGTGTGTCCGCTGTGCCGTGCGTGTGATCATTGCTTGTACAGCCCTCTCGCAGTGTCCGGAGCAAGTATGGTGGGTCTGACACACCGGTGTCAATGTGTTCTTTTTTCCATTTCCAGGAGTGTATATATATGATGACTTTGAACATTATTAACGTAAATATATTGTTTGTTCTCTATCAAAATCTTTCATTTTCCAACTATGCCTATCAGTAGTTAGTGCCTTCAGTAGTTGGAATCTTTTATTTAGCTGGCAGTATTGGCGCTCGCTGTATTGCAGTAGCTCGAGTAACAAAGATTTTTGTGAGGTAAGTGATTCATGAAAGGTATAGGTTATTGTTAGTCAGGGCCATTCTTTTGTAGGGATTATTGAAAGTCAGATCGCGTTGCGATAAAAATATTGTGTGTCAGTTTAGTGATGATCTGAATAAGCAAAGAGAAAACTGAGTACGTTGAGTTTTGCTCAGCTGTTTGAAAATCAAATACCGTAAGAGTTTTTCCAGCACAGTCATTCATAATTTTTCTAAGGGGACGTTTCAACCCGTTACTTGTTATCTATAACGGACTGCGTTATATGCAATGTGTTTGACGTTTTACATCTTACAAATAGTTCTAAAATTCTATCAGTTTACAGCTAACTATCCCTATAAAAGAAAAAGCAAAGAAATAAAAAATCTTACTAACGTAAGCGATGACGGACTTCGATGCACGTACAGAAATGAAACTTTAAAATTGTCACACAGACTTCAATGCACAGAGACTTCGATGCATGATAGAACCACGAACTCTTAGCACTCGTCGTTATAGTATCTCTTCCCTATACGGTGTTTCTTGTTAGGAAGGAACAACTTATAAACTTATAGGTAGATAGCTATGGGTTTTCTGAAAACATTTAATGGTTAGCACTTGTTGCAACGAGTCACACGAGTTTTGAAGTCGGTGTAGCACGAATTGCGAACTTGATAGTGTGGGAGTGCATGAGACTACCGTTTTGAAGACACTAGAAACTAAAACTCAGGCTTGATAATGCAAAATGTCTACCTTAGGAATAGAAAGCTTGTTATTTGAGTGTCTTGGAAAAAAAAGAGAGAGACCAGATCTCCACACACTTCGGTGGGGGATTACTCCTAGTGTTACTAACAAACAAGGAATACTCATGTCGTTAGAAAAACTATGTCTACTGTCACCGTCATGTTCTCTAAAGCAAACTGTGAATCTAAGTATCCCCTTCTCCATACCGTTTGTATTTTCTAAATATACTAAACCGCTGCAGCGCATTACAATTACTGCTGCATTTGAAGTACTAACACGCGACAAGCGTCATCCGCCACACTGCCTGTGGCTGTTTACATTGGCAGTAGCCATAGGAGATACTCAGGCCGAAGTTAGTGAGGCAGCTGATAGTGATCTGAATTGAGTCTCATGCAAGTAGTCATTCACTTCTCTCATACTTTTTCATTTTAATTGTCACATGGACTGCTTGTGTTGCGTGTCCTAATCTTATCTTGCGGATGTCCCTGACGCTTGCATTCGTTATGCAAATGGCATGCTCTTCATAATATCCCGCAATTCTGCGTCTTTCACATTTATGTCGGACCAGTATTTCTGTATAGTTCTGGTCTGTGTATATGATTGAACAGTCGCACTGTAAAACATTGTGTTTTTGTGAGAGCGGGAGAGAGAGGGGGGGGGGGGGGGGGAGAGAGGGAGAGAGACAGGGCGTTATGGCATTATTGGCTGAGAGACAACTAGTGGTAAGTTCATCCGCCTAACCGTAAATAGTTTTCCTCCTCCAAACGCAAAGGCCCCTTTCTTGGACGGTATAGGAGTTGGGTCTTATGGGTATTTGTTGAATGTAGGAGAGTATGATGGGATGCGAATGTTGTGTTGTCCGATGATGAGAGAAGGGAGAGCGTGAAACCTGGTGCTGGCAAACAGTCTATTCCTCTGAATAGCACCAAGGGGACCGCCAGGATCGATGTCCACATCCGATGGACGTATCACCATCAAAAGGGTCACATGTCTTCTCTTCCTGAGACACTGTGGGTAGGTTTGGAATTTGATCCAAGGTATTGGCACAAAGTCTAGTAATCAGGAATTTTACGCCAACGCCTCTCCTTCCCTTGTCGGACAAATACCGCCGCCAAAATTTCTTCCACCACCACGATACAAACTAGCTATTTCCCAGTCGAAAGGTACAATACAGGCATGCGTCCGCGAGATCGGCTACGGAGGTGGGTACGTTTAGGGGAAGCAATCACCCTCCGCTGTTGGCGCAAGATTCCGGATAGCTGTTGACGATACGGGCCGTGCTCAGTCAGCGCTTGGACCACGCCTCGACTAGATGCAATATGCAGTAGTCTAGCTTTTCCAGGATGTTGGAGGAGATGTCGTAAGCCCGTCGTCTCTTATGAAGCACAGTCGATTTGCCAGGTGTCCACTCGCCAGCGCAATAGACGGACTTTACTGAAAATCCCATTCCATGGCTAGCATCTACACTTTGTCCCACTCGCCCTTTGTGAGCCTGTATGAGGCAGCATGAAACTGTCGGTAACTTCTGTTGGTAATATACCTATAATCATAAACAGAAAGGTTGTAAATGCTCCGGTACACCATATTAACACACCCCTCTGCGTCATCCACAAGACAGTCCTATATCGAGCGTAGCAGAGCTGGTGAGCCCACACACTGGCCGCGAAGTTACCGATGCCAGTGCATGTAAACAGTTGTATACATCAACAAAAAAATAGTAGGAATAAAATCATTTGGTTAAAATTCGTGACACCAGACCAATAACAACTCCACTGCGATGGTCTAATTTCTGTTTGCTCTTCTTGTTCTGTTAAGTCTACAATAATAAAATATTAGGTCAACGCCCCTCGACCGTACCATATAAATTTCAGTGTATTTTAGCCTCGATGACAAATGTGCCACCTAAGTATTACATACTCCCTGTGTTTACAAATTTCTACCATATTAGTTTCAATACCCCTCTTCCACTTATAAACACACACAGAAAAATCCACATTTCGATAAACGTTCACTTGTAGTAGTAAGCACACCGACGAATCTGTGTCGCCACGAGATAAGTGTCCTCTATTGGAATCTCAGGCCCCTCAGGAGCCATTATCAGAAAGGCAGTTTGGTGCAACCTCAATGGGACGGTGAGTTAGTGAGGAGCACAAGGCACCCCTGCCCGCCAAGTGAAGTGTTCATTTCGCAACTTACGCTGTACTGCCGTGAAAGTACGTGTCACGCCGTGAGTCGCTTACCATCAGGTGGTCACTATTAAAGGTTTGGAGAAAACCTGTAGCCATCAGACTATATTAATTTGCAAGATGTAGCGTCGTAACAACAAAAGTGACAGAATGCGGGGGGAGGAGGGGGTGGGGGCGGGCGAGACAGGTCTGCCACAAAGAAAAATAACTAAAAAAAAGACGTCCAAAGTCCAAGAAGGAATTATCTGAATGGGAAGGAAATCGGTAGCTGTGATGTACATCTCCAGACAAACAAATGATTACAATTTCAGAAAAAAATGGATGATTTATGCAAGAGAGAGTGCTTCATAAATCGGGCAAGTCAATAACGCGCTGGTCCACCTCTGGCCTTTAAGTAAGCAGTTATTCGGCTTAGGACTGATTGACAGAATTGTTGGATGTCTTCTTGAGAGATATCATGCCAAATTCTGTACAATTGGCGCTTTAGATCATCAATATCCCGAGCTGGTTGGAGGGCCTTACCCATAATACTCCCAATGTTCTTAACACTTTGCTGTCCGCACGTCTCGTACAAATCTGTTCGCTTGGCGCCGGCAGCGCTAATTCGGGTTACTTGGCTTGTCGCCGGCCGTTTTTGACATTATCGGGAGATTGTAAATTGTTAAGTTTTACTAATCTCATCGTTTAATGAAAGTAGGGGAACTCCTCTGTTTTGCCTTATCATTCCACAAACTCGAATTTTCTTTTCAAGTAACTTCTCTGTAAGTTCTACACTGTGATAATTATTATCCATATAGAGATGATGCCACTTTCCATAAGAAGGTGTCAATAATTCCATCAATGTTTTTGCTAAAGGCTGTCCAACGCTAGAATATATCTTGAATGAGGAAATATATCCCGTACTCAAATAGCACAGCATCCGAATGAGTATGCCATATTTCGTAATATTCGACGGATTGTATCATCATCATTATCATCATCATCATTTAAGACTGATTATGCCTTTCAGCGTTCAGTCTGGAGCATAATCCCCCTTATAAAATTCCACCATGATCCCCTATTCAGTGCTAACATTGGAGCCTCTTCAGATGTTAAGCCTATTACCGCAAAATCATTCTTAACAGAATCCAGGTACCTTCTCCTTGGTCTACCCCGACTCCTCCTACCCTCTACTGCTGAACCCATGAGTCTCTTGGGTAACCTTGCTTCTCCCATGCGTGTAACATGACCCCACCATCTAAGCCTGTTCGCCCTGACTGCTACATCTATAGAGTTCATTCCCAGTTTTTCTTTGATTTCCTCATTGTGGACACCCTCCTGCCATTGTTCCCATCTACTAGTACCTGCAATCATCCTAGCTACTTTCATATCCGTAACCTCAAGCTTATTGATAAGGTAACCCGAATCCACCCAGCTTTCGCTCCCAAACAACAAAGTTGGTCGAAAGATTGAAGGGTGCACAGATAACTTAGTCTTCGTACTGACTTCCTTCTTGCAGAAGAGAGTAGATCGTAGCTGAGCGTTCACTGCATTAGCTATGCTACACCTCGCTTCCAGTTCTTTCACTACGTTGCCATCCTGTGAGAATATGCATCCTAAGTACTTGAAACCGTCCACCTGTTCTAACTTTGTTCCTCCTTTTTGGCACTCAATCCGTTTATATCTCTTTCCTACTGACATTACTTTCGTTTTGGTGATGCTAATCTTCATACAATAGTCCTTACATTTCTGATCCAGCTCTGAAATATAACTTTGCAAAATTTCAATCGAATCTGCCATCACAACTAAGTCATCCGCATATGCGAGACTGCTTCTTTTGTGTTCACATATCTTAATCTCACCCAGCCAGTCTATTGTTTTCAACATATGATCCATAAATAATATGAACAACAGTGGAGACAGGTTGCAGCCTTGTCTTACCCCTGAAACTACTCTGAACCATGAACTCAATCTACCGTCACCTCTAACTGCTGCCTGACTATCTATGTAAAGACCTTTAATTGCTTGCAAACGTTTGCCTCCTATTCCATAATCTCGCAGAACAGACAATAACTTCCTCCTAGGAACCCGGTCATATGCCTTTTCTAGATCTATAAAACATAGATACAATTACCTGTTCCACTCGTAACACTTCTCCATTATTTTCCGTAAGCTAAATATCTGGTCCTGACAACCTCTAAGAGGCCTAAACCCACACTGATTTTCATCCAATTTGTCCTCAACTAATACTCGCACTTTCCTTTCAACAATACCTGAGAAGATTTTACCCACAACGCTGATTAAAGAGATACCTCTGTAGTTGTTACAATCTTTGTGTTCACATATTTTAATCTCACCCAGCCAATGTATTGTAAACATTAAATTTTAACTGTCCACACCACGGTATCATTCCTTCATCAACTGAGATGTTTTGACTTAGATTAAAAGTTTCTTTAAATTTTTTGGAAAAATAATCAATTACGAATTGCACTTTGAAAATGCAGTCGGCATTATCCGGTTTATTGTCGTCGTCGGAAAAATGTAAAAATGATAATATTTGGCCCGCATCTCGTGGTCGTGCGGTAGCGTCCTCGCTTCCCACGCCCGGGTTCCCGGGTTCGATTCCCGGCGGGGTCAGGGATTTTCTCTGCCTCGTGATGGCTGGGTGTTGTGTGCTGTCCTTAGGTTAGTTAGGTTTAAGTAGTTCTAAGTTCTAGGGGACTTATGACCACAACAGTTGAGTCCCATAGTGCTCAGAGCCATTTGAACCATTTTTGATAATATTTGTCTGAATCGGTTGCTGGACATAGTTTTGCGAAATATCGGTGTGTCTGTCAACGGATTCGTTGACCAATAATCATCGATCCTTGTTTTTTTTTACAGTTCCCATAAGGGTAGCAAGCCCAAACCGTTTTCTAAGTTTGGGTCCCGTAACGTCGACAGATTTGACATTTTCGTTATCCAGTTTCCTTCTATTGAAATTTTACTGTAGTACTTGTTGGTTTCTTTGCTGATATAGTCAAATAGATAGTTCGCAATATATAATTCTATGGTATCCTCGACACTCTGTGTATCTTTTGGAAATATGTTTGGGCCTGGAGATCCTTCAAATTTATTATTAGTCCTCGGTGTTGTGTACATAGCTCCGCGTAGTCAGCGCATACACAACTTTCCCACTAGAGCGCGCCCCGCTAAGCACAACAGCGCAGGCGCAGCGCTCGTCCGTCTCCGCACTACGAGATGGCGCTGTCTTAGAGACGGACCAAATTCTACTTCCGCCGATCCGCGTATCAATATGTAATGCAACCAATGAGATTGCTGCTAACGTAGAACCTTTACTCCTCGCGCAGTGATACGTGAACGCTCGAGGTATTATTACGAGTTACAGACCTCCGATTAGTCAGTCTGCATTTGTCTGCACCAGTGTGCATTAGTCTGCATTAGTCTGTAGTCAAGTTTCAGTCTGCGCCTAATAAGATTATCATGTTCCTGTACATAGCCATGAAGAGAAATGTATAGACACTTTGCCAAGTATCAGAGATATCTGAGAATAAGATTAACGTACCAAGACCAAAGGAACTTCAGATTGCCAATTGTAAATAGCATCCAGAACCAAGTTAAGTAATTTTTATGCTTGTTATTATTTTAATAAATGTGTGTGAAAATTAATCAAGTTCTGTTTAAAGCTGGTCACCGTCAATCTGCTACTCTAAGCGTGCAAGTGGCATTTCTATTGTCTGACCTAACGGCAGAAGATAAACACGCCACGATAAGACCACGAGACATATTGCTGACACTCGCCTACTTCGTCAGAGCGACGAGTCAAATAATCTGATGGTGTGTGTACCGAAGGTCTTACAGTACGCACACCACACTCGGTAAATCAAAGTCTGACCACTGTGCACTGTCTTCTTCGTCTGATTCACCCGATTCAGCCGGCAACAGTAGCGTTCGCCGAATTCTTCTTGTACGTATTTCACTATCTTCCGAAGATTCTGCTTCACTTTCATTTTTTTAAATATCCAATGTTTTCTTCCCAATTGGCTAAGTCGTCCGGAACGTCAGAGAAGACGTCCGCGCATTAATAATAAATAATCGTAAGGACACAAGTACTTAAAAAAACACAAAACTTGTTGACGAGTGTAAGTTATTGTTACCTAAACAAAACACCAACAGAATGCAAAAGATACTAAAGTGTTGTCGCCGGCCACTGAGCGATACTATGCAGACGGCACCACTGCGGTGTCGCCGGCCGTTGAGCGCTATTTCGCGCACGACACCACTGTGGTGTCGCCGGACGGCAGAGTTTTAATTGGACAGAGAGCCGAAGATCTTGCTCGTCAAAATAGGCTTTGGAAAGCGCCAACAGAAACAGCAGAAGCTCTCGCCGTGTGCAGGATGCATTCTCTTGCTGAAGTGTGAGCCCAGGATGGCTTGCCATCAAGAGCAACAAAACGGGGCGTAGAACATCGTCGATGTACCGCTGTGCTGTAAGGGCGCAGCGGATGACAACCAAAGCGACCCCGTTTTGAAATGAAATGGCACACCAGACCATCACTCCTGCTTGTCGGGCATTATGGCAGGCGACAGTCAGGTTGGTGGTATTCCACCGCTCTCCGGGGCATCTTAAGACACGTCTTCGTTGGTCATCGGTGTTCAGTTCGAAGCGAGACTCATCACTGACGACAGTTTTACACCAGTCAAAGGGATTCCAGGCCGAATGTGTCCGACAACACTGTAAAGGCACTTCTTAGTGTACAAAAGTAGCCGGCACAAGGGACGTCATGACCACAGCCCCTTTCTGTAACGCGCGTATTAATGATCCTTGTGGTCACTGAAGCACCAGTTACAGGTCGGATCGATGATAATGACGAATCCGGGGATCTGAGTGCGTCTCTGACGATTGTGCTCGGTCCTTTCGTTCAGTCGTCTTACTAGGCCGCCCACTTCCTTGTTGGCGACGTGTTCGCCTATGATTCACTCATTCCTGCCAACATCGTCGAATAGTGGCATTGCCCCTGTTCCAATATCGAGCGATTCGCCAGTTATTCCATTCTCTCTAAAATGCTGACATCTGCGTATATAATTCTGAAGCGTGTCTGGGGGTTATAGTTTCCATGTTACGACGCATTTTCCCCATTTCCTTAATCATGGAAACACACACGAAGTGTACGTACCAGCACACCACATGTGTATCTTTTTCACAGGAGATGTTGAATATGCCTTCCGTGGGCATTGATACATGCCGTCGTAGTGGATCTCGGATGCGCTGATGTATCCTTGGAGTATTGCGTATGATTTCGCACGGAGACGCTAAACACCTTGTACTGCAGTTCCATATACAAGAGCTTTCAAATGCCCCCCAAACCCAAGTCCAGTGTGCTGAGGTCTGGAGAGAGTGGAGGCTGGACAATTGCTGCATATCTGCCCATCCATCTGTCAAGGCATGAGTTATTTCGAAAACGATGGACATCAACACTAAAATGAGGAGGTTCTCCACCGTGCAGGAAGTACATGTTTTGCGCACAGCTATAGGCACATCTGCTAACAGATCAGGTAGTACATTCTTTACGAAATTATGATAACCTTTTCCGTTGAGCCTGGGCGGAAGAAATTGAGGCCCTACCAACCAGTCATCAACAATTCCGGCCAAAACATTGACAGAAAGTTTCAACAGTTGCGTGATGATTATGTCTGCCCATATATGCCGATTGCGAAAATTTACGATGTGATCCCGTTGAAACGCCGCCTCAATTTGAAGAGCACCGTTGCACTAAAGTTAGGGTTGGCACTTTGTTGAAAAAATCATTCGCAGAAGGCTATTCGTGCAGAGAAATCTGCCGCTGATAGTACCTGCACACGCTGTAAATGGTAGGCATGCAGCTGGTCCTCGTTCTCCTAGGCCTCCTCCGATCTGGAGTATCAGGCTTAAATACCCCATGTTCGCTAAGACGACTATCAATGGCTTCGAACGTTTTTCTGTCAGGGCACCTTTGTCCTGGATATCTCTCCCGGTACAAACATTGAGCGCGAACGCCATTGCCGTCAGCTAATCCATGCATCAAACGGGCATCTGACATATCTGCATTTGTGTACACTGCCACTGCACGAGCCAAGTCTGTGATTAACTCTACGTAGAAACCCGCGTGCTTGCAACGGTCATACTGATCGCTGGAACAGTTGATGTTTCCTACAAACAAGCAATGACGTACGTCGCATTGCAGCAGGGACACCTACAACAAAACACTAACTGTGCACAGACGTCACCAAGAATGCATGTTCCCTATGATTCTAACGTTCTGTTCTTGTGTGTGTCCCACGATTAATGAGTTGGAGAAAATGAGTTGTAACACGCAAACAAAGCGTTTCCAAAGCAATGTTCATATAACACAATTTCTTCACTTACGTGTGAGGAATGGGTTCTGTAATTTGTGCCGTACATTTTTGTTATATCCTGTATACAGGGTGATTTTTTCTACCGTGTACAAACTCTAGGAATGGACCGATGAGAGTATACGGAACAAGAATTGTCTAATAAACCTGTGTCCGAAATTGCATTCTTTCCATGCTACAGACCATTTATCAATCATACATTGCTACGGAGACTGCGGTCTAATATGCGCTGTACCACGCAGCCACAGTTACATATGTGCTGAAAATGGCTTCCAAGTGCCTCAGTGCACGCGTATACGCGCATAAGCATGTTCTGGCTCACACGTTCACATCGGCTAGGCTGCATCCAAAGAGTGTCAAAGGCAACATCAATACGCTGGTCCAGTGTTTCCATATCTGGAATGACCTCTGCATACACGATACTTCTGAGATGGCCCCATAGCCACAACTCGCACGGTTTGAGATCCGCTGAACCCCCTCGTGAGATCCATCGACCAAGGAAGACACGACTGAGATGCGTCCAGACGTTAACGGCGAAGTGGGCTGGAGTACCATCATGTAGCAGCCACATAATCTTCGAATCATCAATGGCAGTTCTTCCAGCACGGGAGGCAAAGTCACCGGCAAGAAACTCCGACAGTTCCTGCCAGTCAGGCGACGTGGAAGGAAAACCGGTCCCAAAATACGGTCGCCAATTATTCTGGCCCACATATTCCGGCTGCATCGATGCTGATGATTCGCTGTTACCACACCATGGGGGTTCAGCATACTACCACCAGGGTGACTGTTGTGAAAGTTGAAGAGGCCACTCAGATTAAAGATGGCCTCATCTGTGAATACGATGGATGACACAAATCCCGGAATTGTGGTTCCTGGTGAGGAAATCAGTGACAAAATACTCCCAATGCGGGAAATCGGGAAATCTATCGCTAGTAAGCCCTGCACACGCTGTAAGTGATAAGGGTAGTAACAACTGTCGTGGAGAATATTCCAGACGGTCGTCTGGTTTACCCTGTGCTGGCGGGCCAACTGCCTGGTACTGACATGGCGGTCGCCTTCCACATGGTTAACTACATTTTGCTCCAACTCTGTTGTCCGAACATTTCGAGTATGTCGTTCACGATTTCCTGCTTCCTGAAATGGACCTATCTCAGACAAACGACGAAACACTGTTGCAAACATTGAATGCTATGGTTGTCGTCGTCGGGAATAGGTCCCCTGATGCAACCTTGCTAACCGCCTTTCCGTGAGTAAACACCACGTCTTCAAGCCCTCGATTCGAATGCAGAACCATTGTGTACAACGCTGTATCACATCTACTACAAGGTGAGTCAGCAAGAGAAGTGAATCGGACACAACATTACCAATTACTGTGACAGGAGAGGGCGCTGGTACATGATGTATGAGGAACAGTACCACCCTCTAAGAAGAAACCACGCATACTGAAACTGTGGCTGCATGGTACAGTGTGTACTAGACCGCAGTCTCTGTAAAGTATCATTTAATAAATTGTCTCTAGCATGGAAACCAGGCATTTCCGGACATAAGTTCATTAGACCTTTTTTGTTCCGTGTTCTCTCATCGATCAATCCCTAGAGTTTTTACGCGATGGAAAAAATCACCCTTTATATTAGATGTTCAGCTTATATCGTGCATTGAAATCTCCGTACTTATGACATTTGACATTACTAATGTTTGATGTCTATACGTGCATCGAAGTCTCTTTGTGTTTGGTAGTCAACTTCAATGCTTGTTTCCATCGTACGTACTGGACAGCTATTTTTTTCTCGGTTACTTCTTGCTGTGAAAACAGGTAGAGCTAGTAGTTGGCCCGTCACTCTATTCAGAAAAGCAAAAGAAGGTTGAAATTCTCAGCCGTTGTATTTGTTAAATTGTATTTTGCACCAGTGAATCATACTTTATTTAATTATAAAAGGTGGTAACCATTAAAAGATTGGAGAAGACGTGTAGTTATATAGACAGTAGCAGTTTGCGAGGTATTCTCAAACAAGGGAAGCAGCATAAAGAAAATGTTTTTAGTTCCTGCTTTTATCGTGCATTGAAGTCTCCATAATTAAGACACGTGACAAGTCGTCAATACAAAAAATTATCAAGTACATCTCACAATAGAAGCAATTTAGGAAATTTTCCGTCTACATAAGATGACCATCAGGTTATGGGTGAAGAAGCAAAGTGGAACACAATGAAAAAGTAGATACTCTGGCCAAGGAAGCTGTATTCATTGAAATGTGATAAAGTGCCACCCGATGATCTTCTTCATGCCATACGGACAATAACCAGAGCCAGATGGAATGAAAATCTCCAACGGCCTTACAAAATCAAAGGGACACACTATGCCGCTGTGGTATCTAATCTCCTTATCACGTCCTTGGTACCAAAATTACAGATATACCAGAAACTTTATAGGAACTTTATTGGAACCATATATATACAGGGTAGTCCATTAATCGTGACCAGGCCAAATATCTCACGAAATAAGCGTCAAACGAAAAAACTACAAAGAACTAAACTTGTCTAGCTTGAAGGGGGAAACCAGATGGCGCTATGGTTGGCCCGCTAGATGACGCTGCCATAGGTCAAACGGGTATAAACTGCGTTTTTTTAAATAGGAACACTCATTTTTATTACATATTCATGTAGTACGTAAAGAACAATGAATGTTTTAGTTGGACCACTTTTTTCTCTTTGTGATAGATGGCGCTGTAATAGTCACAAACACATGGCTCACAATTTTAGACGAACAGTTGGTAACAAGTAGGTTTTTTAAATTAAAATACAGAACGTAGGTACGTTTGAACATTTTATTTCGGTTGTTCCAATGTGATACATGTACCTTTGTGAAGAAACGGCATGAACGCGAGACGGCCATGGCTCATATATATATAATTGTTTATTGATTGAATCTCATTTTCAGTAGTCGTCTACGTGTCTAGTTCACTCCTAGATGCCCACACTGTTTGGCAACTCGAAAACATATTTCACGCTGTGGTAAGCATTAAAAATTTTCGGAAAACATATAGCCAAGAGAGTACTGAGTAGGAGGAGATACGATAATGATAATACTTAACTTTTTGACATATTAATCTACTAAAGAAAACGACAATAATATTCGGATACCTCACTACGCAAACCTGAAAACAGAAATCTACTCTGGAAAAACGAAACTACCAGTGCACACATGCGTATAAAATTAATTGTAATGACTGCAAAAAATTCTATACAGCCCACACGGGCAGAAATTTGAAAATCAGATACCGAGATCATATCAGAAACAGGGCCTCGAACCGATAGCCGGTCTTCAGCCATATCCAAACAGCAAACCAGATCAAAACTGTGATGCCGACTCTCCACGTTACGCCAAAGAGCCCAATAATGAACTTTTTAGAAGAAATAGAAATCTAAATATACACAAGCAAATATTCAGCCTAAACTCTTAAGGAACAAACCGAGTTAAAATATAAAAATTATACTGACAACTTAACTCAAATTATAGAACACGATAAGAGATAAAACAAATTTACAGGCAAAGACATCATCACCGAATATTAGCAAGGAATTTACTACTACCACACACAACACCATAGATGAACAAGCCAATTATGTATGATGTATAGCATGGTTGACTTAGATGTCAAGTGAAGCTGTCAACAAATAGGCCTTAGCGCACATTGCTCAGCAACAAGTTCCACTACTGAAATATTACGTATCTACAGCTTCGCCTTCGCTACACCTACGATATGCAGCAGCACAAGGCATTAGACAGCAACAATGTTAATGATATGTTACGGAAGTATGTACTACGACAGATATATATAGAATTGTAATAAGTTACAAATACACGTAGATACATGCACTAACAGTTCCATATGTTGGCAGATAGCTTGATAATGACCTTGAAGCCAAAATAAGCTTATAGCACCAGAAAATAACATCATAAGAAAAATTCTTGGAATATAGCAGCGTTTTGGCTTACTAGACATATAATGTACTGACAAGAAATCTATAACGCTACAGGCCCAGAATAATTGATAATATTTAAAAGTTCCTCTTTTTATCGTGCATTGAAGTCTCCGTTAAGGAGAAGGTATTGCCAAACACACCCAGCACTATCTACGCGTGGCTACGTGCGGTCGCGTCCTCAAAAGAAAGAAGCGAATGTGAGGCAGCTGTGGCGGCGGGCCCATTTTTATGGTGTCAGCGATTCGCTGGGACCTCTTTCAGCGTAATTGGCGCTTTAACATCATCGCACAGCCACTCACCCTGCAGTGGATTCGCCGGCTAGGCGTCGCTGACGGACGGTTCTGAGAAGGCGGCCGTGAATAAGAGGTGGCGCGACTGTCAGTGCCTTTGTGCGCGACAAGTTCACGGCCAGCCGCGGGCCAGCGCGCTTCTGTTGCCCGCTGATGGCTGCCCACAGACACAAGACCGCGGCAGCCGCTTTATGGCGCGAGACTTATTGATTACATGCCGCCCCTTTGACTCTGCTGCCTGACGCCGCTGAGAGCCAGTCTGCGGTTATGCTGCGAGCTTTCGGAACAAAAGGGCTGCGTTTCGCTGCGCAAGGCGACTTCGCGGGAGAGAAAAGGGCGTAGAGCCGTGCAAACGCACGTAATAACTTCGTTTTTCGCTCTATAGTGAAAATCATAGGATAGTATGTTTCCATAGAAACCCACATTCTACTAAACACAATGAATATCTTCTGTTTTGGTCACCGAGACATCTTTTGGCACCTGCACTGAGTCGTGGGGTAGCAATATGCACATATACAGATGTGCGGTAGCATTGCGTACGCAAGGTATAAGAGGGCAGTGCTTTGACAGACCTCAGATAAAAGGTTTCCGGCGTAATTGTAGCCGCACGACGGGAATTAACAGACTTTTCAAATGATTCAAATGGCTCTAAGCACTATGGGACTTAACACCTGAGGTCAGCAGTCCCCTAGACAGAGTTACTTAAACCTAAATTAACCTTAAGGACATGACACACATCCATGCCCTATGCAGGAATCGAACCTGCGACCGTAGCAGCAGAGCGGTTCCGGACTGAAGCGCCTAGAACCGTTCGGCCACAGCGGCCGGCTAACAGACTTTGAAAGCGGAACGGCAGTTGGAGTCCATGTCGAAAATCGTTGCGGATTTCAATATTCCGAACTCCACAGTGTCACGAATTTGCCGAAAATACCAAATTTCAGCCATTATCTTTCACCACGGTCAACCCAGAGGCCGACGGCCTTCATTTAACAACCAAGAGCAGCGGCGTTTGCGTAGAGTTGCGAGTGCTAACAGACGAGCAACACTGCGAGACCGAGCGAGGTGGCGCAGTGGTAGCACACTGGACTCGCATTCGGGAGGACGACGGTTCAATCCTGCGTCCAGATTTTCCGTGATTTCCCTAAATCACTCCAGGCAAATGCTGGGATGGTTCCTTTGAAAGAGCACGGCCGACTTCCTTCTCCATCCTTCCCTAATCCGATGAGACCGATGACCTCGCTGTTTGGCCTCTTCCCCCAAACAACTCAACCCAACACTGCGTGAAATAACCGCAGAAATCAATGTTGGACATACGAAAAACGCATCAGCATGGCGACATTTGGCGTTAATGGGCTATGTCAACAGGCGACCAACGCGACTACGCTAACAGCACGACATCGCCTGCAGCTCATTCCTGAGCTCGCGACCGTGACCTGGTCAGATGAGTCCCGATTTCAGTTGGTAAGAGTTTATGGTAGCGTTCGAGTGTGGTGCAGATTCCACGAAGCCATGGAACCAAGTTCTCAAAAAGCCACTGTGCAAGCTGGTGGTGGCTCCATAGTGGTGTGGGGCTATGTTTACATGGAAGGGACTGCGTCCTCTGGTTCAACTGAACCGATCATTGACTGGAAATGGTTGTGTTCGGACACTTGGAGACCGTTTGCAGCCATTCAGTGACTTCATGTTCCCAAACAACGAAGGAATTTTTGTGGCTGATAATGCGCCACTTTACCGGACCACAGTTGTTCGCAATTGGTCTGAAGTACATCCTGGACACTCCCACGCCCGGGTTCCCGGGTTCGATTCCCGGCGGGGTCAGGGATTTTCTCTGCCTCGTGATGGCTGAGTGTTGTGTGCTGTCCTTAAGTTAGTTAGGTTTAAGTAGTTCTAAGTTCTAGGGGACTGATGACCATAGATGTTAAGTCCCATAGTGCTCAGGGCCATTTGAACCATTTGAACATCCTGGACAATTCGAGTGAATGATTTGGTCACCCAGATCGACCGACATGAATCCCATCAAATATTTATGGCACATATCGGGAGATCAATTCGTGCACAAAATCCTGCACCGGCAACACTTTTGCAATTATGAATGGCAGCCGGCCAATGTGGCCGAGCGGTTCTAGGCGCTTCAGTCTGGAACCACGCGACCGCTACGGTCGCAGGTTCGAATCCTGCCTCGGGCATGGATGTATGTGATGTCCTTAGGTTAGTTAGGTTCAACTAGTTCTAAGTTCTAGGGGACTGATGACCTCAGATGTTAAGTCCCATAGTGTTCAGAGCCAATTGAACCATTTTTTATGAATGGCTGCAGAGACAGCATGGCACAATATTTCTGCACGGCACTTTCAACAACTTTTTGAGTCCATGCTGCGTCGAGATGTTCCACTATGCCGCTCAAAAGAAGGTCCGACACGATATTAGGAGATATCCCATGACTTTTGTCAGCTCAGTGCATAAGATAACTTTTACATCCACAACTTCAGCGTGAGCCCGCACTACACCGACAAAACTTCAGAGATTGTTTATGGAAATTTTCTGAATATTTTGATAAAAGGGACCCGTGATCTCTGGTGGCTTATTACAGAGTAATTGTATTTCGTTTCATTCCTTACCCTCATTTATTTTTTATCTGTATTGCACTGAAAATATCTGCGCAAATATCTGTGCAAATGAGGACCGTAGGAACGTATGTGCTGTGTATCTTCTTTGGAAACAAACTTGTTCCATTCACTCTGTTGGCAACAGTAAAGCCGACGTTATTCTTCAGGCTCAAGTTTAAATTCAGTCTTTCTGTTTTGTTACCTCTCTCCTGCAGTCAGAATTTTACAAGTAATGTGAGAGTTATGCCGTCTTTTGCGACTATATAAAATATTATTTGAAAAAATAAACGCTTTTCGCTTTCACAAGCTGCGATGTGGTCGGGAATCGAAGAGTGACACGAATATAGAATAAATTTCCTTTACTTCACGTCTTTGGTCACATTTTTTTTGTCGGCAGACTATCGGTTTCAGTCTATAGTGACATCTTCAGATCTCGGTACTGATTTGCTGCTTCAGTTTACAGAGCCTTTTGACTCTGAGCCTTTTGACTCAGAACCGTTTCGCTTTATTTAAGCATCATCAGTGAACAGTTTTTTGGCTCCTCCATTACTTCCACGCACTCTTCTACACACAGACGTTCGATTTTTTCCATACTTCCCTGCGTCACAAGCAATATTTTTCGTTTGCATGTTTTTCTGTCCCCTCAGTCAACTCGTGTTCAGTGTTTGTATCGATAGCGCGGAATGCCGTCGTCATTTTCTTTTCTTTTTTTCCTAAACTAACAAAGTACCCGATGCTGAATGTGGATACACAGAAACATGCAAACGAGAAAATAACGTGTGACATTGCAGTGCAGTGTGGTGAAAATCGAATGTCTGTATAGAGAAGAAACCATGGAAATAAGGAGGAGTGAAAACAAATTGATCACTAATGATACTTTAATAAAGGGGAAGGCGTTTGGTCCAAACAAATATTTATACAGTCGCAAAAGACGGGGTAATCCCCATATTATTTGCATTTGGTATTGCTCCGTACACTATTTGTTCTGTTTCGTCTGGGGATTGTCGCATTCCTTTGTGTTTTGCACTGTACGTTTCTCAGTGCTATTACAGACATTTTCAGTACTGCGAAGCTATTTGTAGGTAAACGAAGGTAATTGAAGAAACAAATCGAATAAATCGTAATTACATTATTAAGAAAGTGCCGGACAAAGTGATCATGACAGGCAAAGTGGCCATGGCAAGCAAAGTGGCTATTGAGGTCCCGGGGGCTATCATACGGAAAATGTCGCAATGTGATCTCCCTGTAGGGCCTAGTCACCTTATAATCTCTTTGCTGTGCCGCTCCTCGAAGTTACGATAATTTTTGTGGATTTTAGTTACCCTGATGCAAGATAAGTGGGCTGTTTGTATATTAATTACCGAAATGGAATGGAGTTATGACTTTTTAATGTTTCAAATGGCTCTGAGCACTATGGGACTTAACTACTGTGGTCATCAGTCCCCTAGAACTTAGAACTACTTAAACCTAACTAACCTAAGGACACCACACACATCCATGCCCGAGGCAGGGTTCGAACCTGCGACCGTAGCAGTGACTTTTTAATGAAACTGTGTTGAAAGTGTCTTATCTTCAGCCATAACCCTACTTTAGTTAATGAAAGTTCGGTCGTACTATTAGAGGATGTACAGCTTTTGCGTAATGGCGTCAATGCGGACAAAGTGGCCATCTCGGACCTAGAAGCAGCAAATAAAGAAAGTGAAGAGAAACAGAAAGAAAAGAAGCAAAAATAGAATCAGACAAAGAGAAGAAAGGCAGTACAAAAAAGGGTTCGAAGAGTAGGAAACCCAACCGTAGAAGAGCTCTTTGTGACGACGACGATTTAGACAGGCAGTGCACGTCCTGCGAAGAAAAATTTCAAATTCAAGGCAGAAGAGCAGTGAATTAAGTACCAATTGTGCTCCCTCTGGGCCCACGAGCTCTGTGCAGGACTTGAGGAACAGTTTGATTTTTATTTGTGAAAAGTTTAAATAATTTAACTCAAATCAAGTTATAGAATAAAATACATTTAGTTCCTTGTAAAAATAGTTTTTTACTTCTTATTTTTTTAGTTCAGAACTTAGTGGCCGCCTTGTCCGTTCATGTCTGCCACAGTGGCCATTTTGTCACATTGTGAATATTAAATTGTTTAAAGTACTTAATTTGATCCTAAGGTGATTAAAATATTCTACTTAATACTTCAATAGTTGTAGATTATAAAGGTGATTGAACTAATCTATTTCATACTTCAGTAAGAATAATTTAGCCTGTCACTTTGTCCGGCTGTTACCTACTCTATGACATCACCGGAGACAATGACCCCACTTTTTCAAATATTCAGGAAATTAACCGTAACATCATCCGAAGTTACACTGTCTGACGAAAAAAAGTAACGCACTCAGAAGACATGGTCGGATATCAATGTAATTTCGTACACGTACACACTATCGGCGTATATGTAAATGATTAGAGTTACAATTCTTTGCATCAGGCAGAATAACAACCTGTGTGCATTGGTGTTGTCTGTGTCTACTGTTGTTACCTGGACAAGTGCAGAACATAAGCGGCGAGGGCAGCGTCAGACACTGAGTAATCACTATGGAGCACGAAGATACCGCGTGTGAGACAGCCTTATGGGTACCTGACAGAGTTCTAAAAGGGTCGGCTGCTCAAATCGTGCAATACTCAGATTTATCGGGTATCTGGATGTAACTGATGTTCGTTGCTGTTGAACTGCATGGGAACGTGGCGGCAGGCATACTCGTCGTCAAGGTCCCAGTCGCCTGGGAGGATCACCGAAGTGCCCCGAGCACATCGCCACCCCTACACATCTGCGTCTGCCATACGTTGGTCGGAGACTGGCTGCAGCCGGACTACGGGATTAACGTCATGCGCGTGCCCTGCCGTTAAGATCACAACAAAAAAGGCTGCATTTAGAGTGGTGTCATGACCGGGAAGCAAAGACTGCTGATGAATGGCATCGCACTGTGTACAGCCATGGATCGTGGTACTGTACCATCCCGAATGAGGATCATCGACGAGTATGACGACCAGCTGGGGAGGTGTCCCAGTCTCAAATGTTTTGGAGAGGCACAGCGGTGTTATTCCTGACGTCATGATGTAGGATGCGGTCGGGTGTGACTTTAGGTCACGGCTGGTAGTAATAGAGAGAATTCCGATTTATTTATTTATTCGTGTCAAAAGCATTTACTATGTATAAAATAATGTACAATATTTACATGTCGCGTTTATATATATTTACAAGACAATTATTTACACTTTTGCCGCCCAGAAGTTAGCGACCTCTATTGTATTTGGCGCTGCATGTTCAAAAATGGTTCAAATGGCTCTGAGCACTATGGGACTTAACATCTACGGTCATCAGTCCCCTAGAACTTAGAACTACTTAAACCTAACTAACCTAAGGACATCACACAACACCCAGTCATCACGAGGCAGAGAAAATCCCTGACCCCGCCGGGAATCGAACCCGGGAACCCGGGCGCGGGAAGCGAGAACGCTACCGCACGACCACGAGCTGCGGACAGGCGCTGCATGTAGCAGGTCTTCTGTTGTGCATGTTGCTGGACATTGGGTACACTGGAGCAGGTGGAAGGTCGTCTGCGTTGCTCCACACTCACAGAGTGGCGGCTCCTCTAGGAAACCCCGTTTAGTCAGATTGCTCTTACATTTCGTGACACCCGAGCGTAGTCTGTTGAGGGATATGAATGTACTCCAATTCTCTGTGTAGCCGGGTGGTAGTCTTTCGCTCGGTATAATTCATCCCACAGTACTGGTAAGCCTCGCACGCCATAGTTTGATTCGGCATTGCTGTGATGCCCCAACTAGAGCCTCGGTAGATCTGAGGAAGCTCTTTCTGGGTTTTAGTCGTGGGTTTGCTGGTTGATAGCCATATAGAGGGTGAGCTTCAGAAGTTTCTGATTTTTTCTTCTCACTTCTTGATGCTACCTGTCGGCGGATGTCGGGGGCTGCAGTTCCCGCGAGGCTGTACAGTTTATCCAGAGGAGTAGGCTTGAGGCACCCGGTGATGATACGACAAGTATCATTAAGAGCGACATCTACTGTTTTGGCATGGCAAGAATTGAACCCTACTGGGCCTGCGTATTCTCCGGCAGAGTAACACAGTGCAAGGGAAGAGGTTCTCACAGTGTTGGCGTGTGCTCCCCACGTTGTGCCTGTTAGCTTTCTGATGATATTGTTCCTGGCTGCCGTTTTTTGCTTGGTATTTAGGCAGTGCCTCTTATATATTAATGCACGGTCAAGGGTGACCCCTAGGTATTTGCGATACGTACAGTGTTCTAGTGTTGTTTCTTCCCAGTTGATTTTGAGGGCTCTAGCTGCACGCCAATTTTTAAGATGGACAGCGCAAGTGTTTTTCCAGGATTTGGTCTGAA
This sequence comes from Schistocerca americana, assembly GCF_021461395.2. Taxonomy (NCBI): domain Eukaryota; kingdom Metazoa; phylum Arthropoda; class Insecta; order Orthoptera; family Acrididae; genus Schistocerca; species Schistocerca americana. Next base: position 363,188,773 of record NC_060124.1, on the reverse strand, counting down.
CTGGTTTTCCCTGTAGTAAGCTTACAGTTTTCTCAATGCTTTGGACAGATTCTCTTCAACAGTTTCAAAGCAGCGGGCTTGGGCGGTGATAGCACTATCATCTGCATAGACGAAGCTCTGTGTTCCTTCAGGTAGTGGTTCATCATTTGTGTAGATGTTAAACAAAGCTGGAGCAAGCACACTTCCCTGGGGTAGTCCATTTTTCTGTGATCTCCATCTGCTTCTCTTGCCCTGGAATTCAACTAAAAAAAATCTTCTATTTTCAAGGAGATTCCGATGACACAGCGGTACATCTTGGACATTCTGCGTTCTCATGTGTTTCCTCTGATGCGACAGTTTGGTAGTGCCATTTTTCAACAGGACAGTGGTCGTCCACACACGGCACGTGTGTCTATGAAATGTTTGCGTGACGTTGGGCTACGTCCGTGACTAGCAAAACTCCCAGACTTGTCTGCAATAGAACATGTGTGGGACCAGCTCGCATTTCAACTCCGCCTCAGTGCCGTTATTACAACATTTGGGGACTAGCTTGCCTCAGGAGAGGATACACCGCTTTTATGGCACTCTTCCCAAATGTATCACTGCACGTATCCAGGCCAGAGGGGTTGCAACGTCATACTGACATGTGCGCTCGTACTGCTAATTTCTTTGTGAATGTGAATCGGTGAATGTGACGCGTGAAGTTTCATTTCGTTTCCCCCTCCCCTTCTGCATGCTACACTTTTATTCTCACGTAGTGCATGTCCGTCGTGATCGCGTTCTTATTCTATACTCCACAAGCTATCTTGCGGTATGTGGCGGACGGTATTTGGTATATGTGGTGCATTTAGTGTCCATGCAATCAAAAGACACGGCCATTTATGTTACACATTTTGATACTCCTAAACTCACCAAAACTTATTAGCGTTCTTCCCTTTAACCCACAATAATGAAATTTAGAAAGAAGCAAGGTTTCACAATACAAGTAAGGTAAAAGTCAGAAAATTGTTAATTTGTAATTACGCCACGGATTTTTTTTATTTTTTCATTTGTTATTTCTCTGTTGTCTGTCCGTCTGTTAAGACCCATCTTTTCTCAGAAACGGGTAGACGTAAGAAGTTGAAATTCATGTCGTCAGAAAGTTTACGGTCCCTTGGCGGTGTAAAAAATTTAAGCTTCTACGTAAGTGCAATGAAAAGATACGGCCACTTATGTCATTTCTCGCCAGTATCGATATCGATAGCACGCCTAAATTGTCTAAATTCTAGATTTCCGGGATAGGTGAACTATCTGCTACCATAATTAAGTTTGCTGCGAAGAAATTTCGAACAAAGGTTTATGCTGGAATATATATATATATATATATATATATATATATATATATATATATATATATATATATATGTGTGTGTGTGTGTGTGTGTGTGTGTGTGTGTGTGATTTCGTAAAGGGTCAAATCAACAACAATAACCTATTAAAATTTTTCAGTCACTTACAACTGCTTACAGTTGGATTGTAGAATTCCATTGTGGTCATGTTTCCATTTTGATGAATTTCATGAAACACGACCAAAACTGTTTCTTGTTTGAAAAAAATTGATGCTGTACCTAACATGATTGACGAAGTTCTGCATGTGCCTAATCGTGAGGCAGGGCATCCTTAGGCATGTCGAAAATTCCACTACATTTTATTTGAAAAATTAGCTGTGAAATAATTCTGTTTCCAGTAGACTCTGCTCAACTTGATAGAATCTCGGCAGCAGCCCCTTGTCAGTTAGTTTAAGACTATGGTCGAAAAGGAAATGCAATATACGTGTACACCACCGTAAGAGCGGACAAAACATGAAGCAGCATTCTCTGTAGGTGCAGCAGATGAACCGAGTCCAAGAAAATTGGTTCGTTCGAGAAATAGTCCAAGAATTTGATAGCTTGACTTTTTGGTTCCATTGGACGACGGTTGTTGTTATGTAATAAAATGAAACACATGTAGCCGTCGTTTTAATGTTATTTTGTTATATAGCAACCAATTTCCGTGTCTCAACACACGATCTTCAGACCTTAGCTGATGTTGAGAGGGTGAATATACAGGAGTGCATCAGTGGCCAACATCTATGAACTGGTTTCCGTAGAATACTGTAACCGCGATGCTGTGTCTGTAACAATCACCTACGATCGGAGTTCACCCCCTCAGCATCAGCTAAGGCGTGAAGATGATGTACTGAGTCACCGAAACTGGTTGCGTGTATAGGGTGAAACACCTGCAAGAATAGTCGGAAGGGACCTGGCCGGAGGAGGGAACGTTATGGTCTGAGGAATGTTTTCGGGCACTCCATGGGTGACCTCGTCATTCTGGAACGTATAATGGATCAACGCAAGTACGCATCTGTCCTTGAAGACCATATGCACCCCTAAATGCAGTTTATTTCTCCTCGGCGCTATGGCTTCTACCAGCAGGACAATGCGTGTCACACAGCTCACAGTGCACGTACGATGTACGAAGAGCACCCGAGTGAGTTTGTTGCACTTCTGTGGCCACCAAACTCCTCGGATTTAAACCCAATCGGGAATCTGTGGGACCACCTCAATCGAACTGCCCGCACCATGGTTCCCCAACTGAGAAACCTAGTGAAGCCGGCCACGTCACTGGAATCTGCATGGTTTTACATCCTTTTCGATACCCTCGAGAAATTCACTGACTCTCTTCTAGTACGTCTCGCAGCGGTCCGCTCCACTAAAGGTAGTTATTCCAGCTTTTGACAGATGGTGACATTAATGTGACTGAACAGTGTACCTCGGTGTAACAGTTCATTAGTATATAAAATAGAACGATAGCATGGATGAGAAGAAACCCTAACAAATGTTACAGTGGGAAGTACCCTCAGCGACGCATCTTACAGTGATTTGCAGAGTATGGATATAGATGTTAGGTTCTCGGACTGGCCAGCACCCGTTCAGAGGTCTTGCGATGCCGGGCTGGCTGCACGAGAGGCCGACGAAGTGGTCCCCATAAGGAGAGCGCGCGGCGGGTGCGTGAGTAGCGCAGGGCGTGGCCGGCGCACGCAGCAGGCGGCAGTCTGCACGCACGCACGCGCGCCCACCAGTCCCCAGTCGCAGACGGCGGCCTTCCTTTTTGGTGCGGGCAGGCGGGCAGGTGCATACTGTCCACCTCGTAGCGCCCACGCTGCCCACGCCCCGCCAGCAACTATGCGCTTACTACCGCAGGCTACTGACCCTGCCAAGGCGCGCGGCTCGGTCCATTACTCAGCGCGCAAAATGGCGATAGGGAACACACTTTCAGAGGTGGCATCCGGGAATCGTATTGGTCTACATCTACATCAACATTCCGCAACCCACATAACGATGTGTGGGGTAGGGTGCTTTGGTACCATTAACTGATCCCCCGTTCCCTGTTCCAATCGCGAATGTCGTGTAGGAGGAATGATTATCGATAGGCCTCTGTATTAGCTCTAATTTCTCTGCAGCGCTCTCGCGCCCACTAAACAATTCCGTGTATCTCTTGAATCAGTACTACCCGATAAGGGTCCCAGATTGATGAACAACAGTCAAGACTTTATTGAACTATCGACCTGTTAAGTCAATTCTTTCGTCGATGAGGTACTGTTCCTTCAGATTCTTCACATCAATTTCAGTCAGGCATCTGCTTTCCCTACCATTTGTTTTGTGTGATCATCCCATCAGCGTCGATCTCGATGGTTACTCCTCGATTTTTTTTTTTTACGGTAGACACTATTTCCTGCAATTTGTCATCAATATTGTGGCCATACAGTAGATGATTTCATTCATATGTATGCGCAATACGTTACATTTATTTCCGTTCAGGATCAACTGCCAGAGTTTGCACCATTCATCAATTCTCTGAAGATCATTATGCAAATCGCAAGTGTCTTTCGGCATAGCTACTTTCTTATGGACAATTTCATCATCTGTTAACAGTCTTGAAGACTTGCTACTAGATCATTTATAAAAGGTCATTCTTATTAACGTTTAAATACCTCCGAAGCGATTAGATGACACTGAGACAAGTAATATAATACAAAACACGGGAAATGCCCCGGAAGTACACCTTACGCCGTAACAATAGTAATACACAATGTATCAACTTTACGGACTACTAAAACTAATAAAGGTAATATCTAAATACACTCACAGTGCTAAAAGTTCGATGGTGTATCCATCGCTCCTTGTCAGGATGTATTATTCAGTCAATATTATCTATATTACACTGATGAGCGAAGGGTGACCAAGACGTGATCCACTAATTTCGTTAAAATTGTTCGTGGGTAGATACATTACATGCAAGTGACCTTCCTGCGAAGTATATAGGGCAAACATGTACGTGATTCCGCAAAAGATTTCAAGAACACTTTAACTTAAATAATACCCAATCCGCACCAACAATACACGCGAAGTGGAGCACACTTTCACCAGCCAACCAGACAATTTAAGAATAATTCATACAAAAGAAAAAAATATTTGGAATATATTAAAGGAAGCAGAAATTTTTAGATATAAAGAAGAAAATGCACGTTGAATAATCAGTTACAATAAAAGCACCATTGCATTGTGGCCAATTCTGATTGTTTATACGATTAAGTATTAGTATGAAATAAAATTTAGTGTTAGTCTGGCTTGCAATAGGAGCGACCTTCCATAACAGGGCCCTAGAGAAATACGGGCTGCAACACACTTGTTCGCCACACTTTGCGAACGCTCGCCTCCGTGCAGGGCCCATGGAAATTCAATATATAACTGAAAAGGTACCCAGTAAAGATCTTAACTTTGTCGTATGCTATCGAGAGGTTGAAAGCTTTGAAACGCGCAGTCAAGAATTATTAAACTGTCTGAAGTAGTTACGCGTTCCCCCCATAAACGGCACTCGAAAGACTTGCAGTGAAAAATTTAATTTAAGATAAATACTCGATATAAATGGTATAACGGCGTGCTTATAGCATTTAGTCTCTTCTGCTTAACAGTACTCATTACATGCTGGAAGTGGCGCCTTATGCAACTGATAATCATTTGAGCATGATTTTATTTTATTGTACGGCAGTACAGCCGTAACACATTATAAGTAGGCCTATGGACTTCGCATCCTTATAGGACTAATAACAGTAAGATTCCATAATAGCGGATTCCAGTAAAATATTCAGTTTTCGTTTGTAGGGACACGCCTAGTTACGAGTTAACAGGTGTAGAAACGTAGTTTGCTGATTTGAGCGAGCGAGCGTAGGACTACCTTCGTGACGTACGCGCCGCGGCCTGTCTTTCTCGTAGGCCTCGGTCAGGTGCTGTGACGAAAGCGCCACGGCCTGTCTTTCCCGTGGGCCTCGTTCCACAAGATTCCGTTCCACCAGTCTGTTAATCCATGTTAATCGCTTGTGCTGGCCGCTTCTACACGTCCCAGCAGCGGGTTGTCCTGCCGTTACCGGTAAGGGAGTCCCACATTACACTGTTTCACACAGTAATCTGCACTGTGCTCCGCCTGATCACGTTAGTAGTGACTATGTTATAGCCAATCTGACTTTTATAAAACAAATTCTTAACGTCTTCCCAATACAGAATATATTTTGTTCTTTTAGATGCTGCCAAATTTTAAAACAAGAGTATGTAAGTAAATGGTCCACCCATCAGCAATTTTAACGAAATTAATGGATCCCGTCTTTGTCACCCTTCGTTCGCCAATGTAATGTAGGTAATATTCACTGAATAATACATCCTGACAAGGAGTGATAGATACACCAAGGACCTTTTCACATTGTGAGCATATTTTAGATATCGCCTTTATTAATTTTAGTAATCCACGAAGTTGATACCTTGTATATTACTCTTTACCTTGTGGGTTGCTGCTTTAGGCCGCGAAACCGATTGTGTACCAACAAAACAACAACTTTACCAGCTGCCAATGGAATTCTTCTTAAGATCAAAACATAGCTGTTGCCATATTGGAACACGGGAACGTTCACTGTATACTCATAAGCAAAATGTAGTAGAAAGGCCAACACTTTTTCTTTTACAGGGGATGTTAAAATAAACACTTTGAATCACGTCTCCGGTCCCCTGAATAAGTGTGTCCTAGTCACGGTTCGAGAAACATTTCCCAACGCGGAGTTTCTCTTCAATTTTCAGCAGAGCTGTCTGCGACCGACACTCCTTCACCGTACGCCATATTTTGTTCGACGTCCGCTTCCGCAGCTGTGTTTTCAGCGCTTCTGACTGCAATTGGGAGGTCCCGGGTTCGACTCCCGGTCCTGGCAGGGATTTTTCTTCGGTGAGAGGACTGGAATGTGGTGCACTCAGACTCGTGATGCCAATTTAGGAACTACCCCAGAGAGGAGCACCGGCTACAAGTGACGAATACTGACCATGGCCGGGAGAACGGTTTGCTGAACCTTCGCACTGTATCCAATGACGCCATTGGCGGAGGATGATACGGCGGTCGGTGGATACTAGCGCTCCCACAAGGGGCTTTACACGGAGTTTACGTTTACGCATATTTGGTTCAGTGCTGTATCGTGTTTTTCTCTGTTGTGATAGTCTTTACTCCTGATTCCAAAACGATGCAGCTTCAGCTCATATTGTTCAATCGAAACACGTTTTTCGTGCAGTAATTAGAGCATGTAATGTTATGCACAACGTCGTTCGCAGAAATATGGATTCAAACTGGATGAAACTTTAGAAATAATTGGTTTGAAGATGTACGACACCATTCCTATAAGAAGCCGCTACGGCGAGAGTGTACGAGACAAGTTGGCAGATTACTTTGTTAGCACTGAAGGTGCTTGTAGTGTTAGCAGTTAGCCAACACTACGCACACTACTTGGTTGAGGATGCCGATATGCACGCGTCAACTCACGCAGGCTGGCGAGAGGTCTGAAACAGGATACGTAATGAATGCTATAAAGAAAAGTACGTAGCTGCTGGAATACTTAACTTTAATCCATTCTTGTTGTACATCGCTCTTGACGATACAAGTGAGACTCTGTAGATACATGCAATGTAATGTTAATGGCGCCTTGCTAGGTCGTAGCCATTGACTTAGCTGAAGGCTATTCTAACTATCTGCTCTGCAAATGAGCGAGGCTTCGTCAGTGTGCATCGCTAGCTAAGTCGTCCGTACAACTGGGGCGAGTGCTAGTACGTCTCTCTAGACCTGCCGTGTGGTGGCGCTCGGTCTGCGATCACTGACAGTGGCGACACGCGGGTCCGACATGTACTAATGGACCGCGGCCGATTTAAAGCTGGCCGGCCGAAGTGGCCGTGCGGTTAAAGGCGCTGCAGTCTGGAACCGCAAGACCGCTACGGTCGCAGGTTCGAATCCTGCCTCGGGCATGGACGTTTGTGATGTCCTTAGGTTAGTTAGGTTTAACTAGTTCTAAGTTCTAGGGGACTAATGACCTCAGCAGTTGAGTCCCATAGTGCTCAGAGCCATTTGATTTAAAGCTACCACTGGCGGTGACACCACAGTGCTGTTCCTTGGAAAATGAACAAGATAAAAAACATATTTCAATAAGTAATAAACAAAATAATACATACCACATTCGTTGTTCTCCGACAATTTTTTGCACATCTTGGTTCAAATGGTTCAAAATGCTCTGAGCACTGTGGGACTTAACATGTGAGGTCATCAGTCCCGCAGAACTTAGAACTACTTAAACCTAACTAACCTAAGGACATCACACACATCCATGCCCGAGGCAGGATTCGAACCTGCGACCGTAGCAGTCGCGCGGTTCCGGACTGCAGCGCCTAGAACCGCGTGGCCACCGCAGTCGGCTTTTTGCACATCTTCTCCCAAGCATTACGTTCTTCGGTCTTATTGCCGTAATCCTTATTTGTAGAATAACAGGACGACGATCTGTTTCAAGGATGGAAAGTTCCAAGTCGAAAGTAATCTTTACGGCAGAAAACAGCACTAACTTCTTTAAAACGACACAGAAGATGCGCGTGACTCAACGACCACAAAGCGCGAACAAACGACAAATGGAGGAAAATCACGCGAGGCGTCAACTGTTTACCCCCGCCCTCCGCAACCGCGATGTTGGATCGGCACGTGTGGAAGGGTCCAAAGCAGCTGAATCGTCGCGACGAGCCGCGAGGATCAGCAGCTGCACAGCGGGTCGCCCGAGCAAATCGGCAGCGTTTTGACGTTCTACCCATTGGTCCATTTTACCACTAGATCTGAGGGGTGTGAGCGATGGGGAGTTTCCCTTGCGAAAGCTGTGCCCTGCCTGTGCTGCGGGCACATCGGCCTGACGTGCGGGAACTCTGCTGCTCTGCCGGGCCTCTGTTCCGTCTCTGTTGTGTCCGGTGTGCGGCGGGCCTCAAATCCGCACACCGCCACCCACACAACCCTCCGGTCATGATTATTAGCATAATGTCAATAATACTCCTGAGCCAGATCGCTGGCCGATTATCAGCGATCGGCTTGTTATCTTTGACGCGTCCCCGGGCATAAGCATCTTTGTTTTTTCGGCTGGGGCGCGCGGGACTGCGAGAGGCAGTAGGTTTGGGGCGGCCGGCGAGACTGGCGGAGTTGTGGCTCGGGCGTAAGCACATGTGTGATGTCTGTTACGCTGGGGCTGTTTGCTAATCGTGAAACTCCTGCGGCGGTAACTGGTTGCCTGGAAGGCATTTCATATAAACTGTGCCAAGCCTCGCAGTGAGAGGGGAGTCCAGAGCTGGTGTTGGCCTAGATGTTTGTACAAATTGAGGTGCCTGTGTGAAAAGCACAGCGTGGGCCTGTTGGTCGCTTCGTCCTTCTGGCAGCCACCGCAAGCGGATGTTCGGCGGGAATGTCTACAGTTTGTGGTGAGCACAGTGTGAACAAGTTCTCGTAGGATGTGCTCCCAGCCTGACTCTTGGCCAGTGTCATTTGTGGGTGCCGACCCCTTGTCTGTTACTGCTTCCGTGTGTCCTGTACGATTTCACAGCAAAACTGTGTTTTTGTGGCATTCTGTGTTTCTGGCTCAGCCTCCGCCTAGAAAGGGGAAAGATTTGGAATTCCTTAACGCTGTAATTTAAACATATTTTTTTAAAAAAAGTTCTTTCAGAATAAGCGCCTGTTTCTTTGGGACACTGCAGTTCAAACAGGAGTGGCGTAATGTTAATGAGTATTTGTTAATCGTCAAATGAAGTGTATGTAATGCGTTGCTGTTTTCTGGGGCACGCAGCTGTGTTATTGAACTCATTTTGAAGTGTTCTGTCGGGTGAATGACTGCTCGCCGCTTCAGTGTATTCTTTTGAGTAGTATTGTAAGGTTTTTTGGATATTTGTTAGTGGGGTGTATTGATTCAATTTTGTTTTTCTCTTTCTTTTGAATTACGGTGAATTGTTTAGTTTACCTGGTTACTGGCTTAACTCGCACTTCACGCACTATATCAGCTGATATTGAAATTGTTTTTTTTTTTATTCCTGTTTAATGTGAGACAGATTTAAATGTAACTTCATTTATGTTATTTGACATAAATTTGTTGGACTGACCTTAATGAATTATGTTCTATGAAGTAAGGGACCCAGTCCTTTATTAGTGCTTAACAGTGGCGTGTGGTTCGGGTTGTACAAAAAATTTGAGACTACACGTATTTCTTCCACTAAATTTCCTTCGCCGACTGGACTGCTTGTGAGTGGGAGGGACGGCACGAACTGCAAGGCACGTGGGCCAGAGGAGCCCGGCAGCGCTCGCCTATCCGGCCGGTCCGTCCCTCCGTCCTTGGCGCGCGCAGGCCGGGCTGTTTGCATCCAGAGTGACGAGATGCTTCGAACGATACCAACGCCCCGCCCGCTGCCCCGCGCCCCTACTCTGTGTTCGCTGGCTGCGACGTATCTCCCTCCACAATCTGTCATGCAAAATGTACGACATTCCCTTTGTTTGCGCGACCTTCCAGTCCAACGCGGCCGCACGCCGAGTCGTACTAACTGTATTCCGCTCTCGCTATCTCAATAACCGCGGAATGTGGCACAAACATATTCCGTGGCCTGGTGCAAGGTGAGGTGAAAATATTAAAGACTTTCAAAAAGAACACGCAATACTCTCTCGTTCCCGTGTCACTGCACGCACCGCACCACTGGTCCTATTTGCGTGCAGTGGTTAAGACGCCGGACGCTTGCACGAGATGAACGGGTTTAGAGCTCCCCTCTGACGAACCTGATTTATTCTTTCGCAGCTTTTCCTGAATCACTTCAAGCAAATGCGTTAATAGAACTTGGGCTTCTCTCTCATTGCCCATCTCAGAAATGTCCTCGTATGTCGGCAACTTACCTCTCACCGTCAAGGAACGGGAGGAAACGTAACTGCTTTTACGTCAGAGATACAACATTGTAAAGGAAATACCTAGAATGCGATAGTACTTGTAAGTCGCTCTCTCTCTCTCTCTCTCTCTCCTCTCTCTCTCTCTCTCTCACACACACACACACACACACTCAGTATAAATTTGAAAACTTAATAAACCACGGAATAATGTAGATAGGTAAAAATTGACACACATGCTTGGAATGACATGGGGCTTTATTAGACAAAAAAAAAAAAAAAACAAAGTTCACAAAATGTCCGACAGATGGCGCTGGACAGCAAAACGTCAGTGACTGCTACCGTGACGGGTGAGAGGTACGCCGATATGTTACAGAATCACATCATCTCCAGCCTGGCTGATAAACACCTGCTGGAACGTACGATGTTTATGCAGGATAGCGCTCCACCCTATATTGCTAGACGCGTGAAAGATCTCTTGCGCGCGTCGTTTGGTGATGATCGCGTGCTCAGCCGCCCCTTTCGTCATGCTTGGCCTCCCAGGTCACCAGACCTCAGTCCGTGCGATTATTGGCTTTGGGGTTACCTGAAGTCGCAAGTATATCGTGATCGACCGACGTCGCTAGGGATGCTGAAAGACAACATCCGACGCGAATGCCTCACCATAACTCCGGACATGCTTTACAGTGCTGTTCACAACATTATTCCTCGACTACAGCTATTGTTGAGGAATGATGGTGGACATATTGAGCATTTCATGTAAAGAAAATCATCTTTGCTTTGTCTTACTTTGTTATGCTAATTATTGCTATTCTGATCAGATGAAGCGCCATCTGTTGGACATTTGTTAACTATTGTATTTTTTGGTTGTAATAAAACCCCATGTCATTCCAAGCATGTGTGTCAATTTGTACTTCTCTACCTACATTATTCCGTGATTTATTCAGATTTCAAAATTATATTGACTTTTTGATCACCCGGTATATTACGACCAGTTCCCACCGCGAGACTGAATGGCACCTGGTACCGTTGCTGGCATCGAAACAGAGGCGAATAGGGCAGTCCTTATGGTGATTATAGATCTACAAGTACGTGATTACTCGGTACTTCACTGTTAAGTGCCTGCAGAGCGTTCATTGAACCACCTTCAAGCTATTTCTTTAGCGAGCCACTCTCGAAGAGCGTGCGGGAAAACGAACACTTAAATCCTTCCCCGCGAGTTTGATTTCTATTATTTTATTAAAATCATCATTTCTCCGTATGTAGTTGGGCGCCAAGAAAATATTTTCCCTGTCGGAGCAGAAAGTTGGTGATCCTGCCTTACCGGAAAACGCGTTTCTTGTAATCATCGCCACATGCTTATCATATCCGTGGCACTCAGCCCCCTATTTCACGGCAATACAAAGTGATCTACACTTCTTTGGCCTTTTTCGATGCCCTCAATCAATCCTATCTAATAGGGATCCCATGTCGCACAGGGGTATTCCAGAAGGGGACAGACAAGCGTATTGTAGGCTCTCTCTTCAGTAGATCTGTTTCTAAGTGTATTACCAATAAATCGATATCTTTGGTTCACTTTCCCCACAACATCATCTATGTGATCCTTCAAATTTAGGTTATTTGTAACTGTAGACCCTAGTATTTAACTGAACTAACAGCCTTTAGATTTGCGTAATCGTGTAATCTAGATTTAATGGACTCCTTGTAGTACTAATGTGGAGAATTACACATTTTCATCATTCAGAGTCAATTACCATTTTTCATAGCTTACAGATATTTTGTCTACATCAATGTGCAATTACTCATGTTGCCAGCTGTTCCTGATTCGAATTCTGGAACATTTGCTTCGTCTTATTTGGTGAAGAACTCTCGGAAAACGGGATTTAGTAACTCTGCTTTAATGGCACTGTCATCAGTAACATGAAAATTGCAATCGCGCAGTGAAAGTATTGATTGTGTCTTGACACTGGTGCACTCTACATACGACCAGAACCTCTTTGGATTTTCTGCCCGATTTCGAGACCTGAACTCTTGTACCTGCCGTGATTTATCCTCAGTCACATATCCACTTAGGGTCCCTTCCATGCTAAAGTGCTTACCGAGTGTCCTTTATTGAAAGCGTATTAAAGTTAATGTGGCAAAAGAATGTGCTAAAATCAATATTGTTTGCTGAAAGGATCTTACAAATATCTCACTTTTGGGTTTCACTGCAGTAAAAGTTCAGAACTGCATCTGTTGAGAGTTACATCTTCATCCTTGCTAAGTGCTTGTTTCACTAATGTAATGAAAGTGCGTTTAGGTTGCTCTACTACAGTGGTCAAAATTAAGCCCTCCCCCCTATTGAAAGTAGTCCAAATGCACAAAGTTACTTAATTATAGAAAGTTTCAATTACTCTTGCTATTCCTGTCAAGTTCCGTACAGCATTGGGTTCCTTTTGTGTATTGAAAGTGCTTATTAATAGTGTAACAGCACCCACAGTTAGTCTATTGTGCTCAAGCTAAATAATGATTAATAGATAGACCACTATCTATGAAAACTGTAACTTCTTTTATTCAAAGATCAGTGAGAAAGTGTTTGTTAGTGAAATACATGTAACTTTCATTCTAAATAGAAAAGTATTTAGCTGAGAGAGACTTAACCTATGCCCAGTTCATAATTTTGCAGTGAATATTAATAGTAATATTCTTGAGACCATTCAGTTTCACTAAGCCCTGAAGGTAATAGTGTGTATCGTTATCTGTTATATTTATGCAAATAGTTTGTTCTGCTCCAACCTTAACGTTAACATATGCAGGTGCCAGAGTTCACTGCACTCTGTGTGACAAAGCATAGGCTGTGTTTGCCCATTGAAGTTACTTATTTTCAGTTTCTTGAACAAGAATGATACTCATTCTTATGCCTAATTAGGCTGGCGACCGTTTTTATTATCATTTGGACAGTGTGGATAGGTAAACTATAGTTTGTTACTGTTTAAATATTTACATAATTCTGACTGTCACCTCCGATAAGCCACCTCCGTTATGTATATCACGGTTAACTCAATAAAATTCCTTTCAGAGGGTAACACGGCACTGTTACTTTATACCATAATAGGTTTAACAAAAATAATTTCAATATACGAACTGCCTCCAGCTTAGAGGTTATGGTATAGCAGTAGCGGAAGGTAGTGTTATACGTGGCTTTTCCGTGACAGGAACATTCGTTCTGTTGGGGCATAGTACGTAATAAACCAAATTTGGTATTTGATTGCACACGCTACGTACATGCAGTTATGCAGTTGCAGTGTTATATGTCTATTAGTACGAACTGTGACCTTTCTGACAAGAAATCACGAATCCAGTCCCATAACTGAGGCGATATTTCATACGCAACCAGTTTGGTTAGAAGACGCTTCAGAGGAACGGTGTAAAAAGCCTTCTGGAAACCTAAAAATATGGAATCAATTTGACATCCCCTGTCGATGGCACTCATTACTTCATGAGTATAAAGAGCTAGTTGTGTTTCACAAGAACGATGTTTTCTGTATCCGTGCTGACTATGTGTAAACAAATCGTTTTCTTCGAGGCAATTCATAATGTTCGAATACAGTATATGTTCCAGAACCCTACTGCAAATCGACGTTAGTGATACGGGCCTGTAATTCAGCGGATTACTCATATTTCCCTTTTTGGTTTATTGGTGTGGCTTGAGCAATTTTCCAGTCTTTGGGTACGGAACTTTCTGTGAGCGAGCGGTTGTATATAACTGCTAAATACGGAGCTATTTTATCAGCATGCTCTGAACAGAACCTAACTCGTATACAGTCTGGACCGGAGGCCTTGCCTTCATTAAGTGATTTAAGCTGCTTTGCTACACCGAGGATATCTACTTCTGTGTTTCTCATGTTGGCAGTTGTTCTTGACTGGAATTCAAGAATATTTTCTTCGTCTTCTTTGGTGAAGGAGTTTCGGAAAACCGTGTTTAATAGCTCTGCTTTAATGACACTGTCATCAGTGACTTCACTGTTGTTGTCGCGCAGTGAAGGTATTGATTGCGTCTTGCCACTTCGAACACAACCTTGACGGTCAGTTGCCTCGTTACTGGTCAGAATCCACATAAGCAGCGTATAAGCTTATGTTGTTCTTCAGTGTGCGCTACGACAGGTATTGTGCAAGTGTCGGTTTGGGAACTTCTCAAAATACAATATATCGTAAACGACTCGCACTAAAATCGTGCAACAAACACCACTGATATTCTAATTTACCCTACTTTTAGTTTGTTAATGGCAACAGGCATTGTTCCATATAAAAATATATGTTTGGACAAAAGAACACACTTTATTATTACAATCTGTTACTTAACTAACACTACGAACCCCATATATCAATCTATTTTTGTGAAAACCGCGAATCAATTGCACTTTCTATTTCTGCAATATCTGTGGTGGAAATTTTATGAGTTTTAGGGGATTCACTCTATATATCAAGAATCAATATGTTGATGAAGGGGTGGACGGATGGAGGGTAGTTGAATAACAGACGTATCAGCCGAGAGAGAGAGACTATAGACTACTGTTAGAGAGAGGCTATAGACTACTTTTTGTGAAAACTGCAACACTCAGAAGAAATGGTATGAGTCACTCCAAATCCGAACGCTGTATAGAACAGTGGAACCATAATAAATGATTAAGATTTTTCAGTGGCGGAGTGCGCACTGACGCACCAGCCGTCCTGTTTTATGTGCCCGAATAGGTCACTGTTACTCAAGGCCCAGCGCAGAGCCGTCACATGTAGGGGGAACGTACATGCCAGTGCCTCGTCGGCGTGTAAGGGAGCAATATCAACTTTGGAGTTGGAAGGAGGCAGAATGACTGGTCTCTTACCGAGATATAGCAGGTTGTGCAGGATACAGACTAACGCAGCAATGCGTGTGGAACCAGTGAATACAAGAGTGTTGTACACAGCGACGAGGGGATACCGGACGGCGCAATGTGACCACAGCGCTGGATGACTATTTTGTCCCCCGTCGCATTCACTCGAATGGGAGTACTAGACTGATACTGGTAGTATCGCGTACACAAGGTATAAAGGGGTAGTGTACTGGCGGAGCTGTCATTCGCACTCAGGTCATTCGTGTGAAAAGGTTTCTGACGTGATTATGTCCGCACGACGAGAATTGATAGGAGCTCGACGCGAGGGGCACTCAGTTTCGGAAACCGGTAGGGAATTCAGTATTCCGAGATCCACAGTGTAAATAAAGAGTCTGCCGAGAATACCAAATTTCAGGCATTACCTCTCACCACGGACAACACAGCGGTCAACGGCTTCCACTTAACGACCAATAGTTTGCGTAGAGTTGTCAGTGCTAACAGACAAGCAACAATGCGTGATATAACAGCAGAAATCAATGTGGGACGTACGACGAACGTAGGCGTTAGGACAGTGCGGCGAAATGTTGCGTCAATGGGCTACGGCAGCGGACGACTAACACGAGTGCTTTAATTAAATTCAATGTCGTGTGGCTAGGGCCTCCCGTCGGGTAGACCGTTCGCCTGGTGCAGGTCTTTCGAGTTGACGCCACTTCGGCGACCTGCGCGTCGATGGGGGTGAAATGATGATGATTAGGACAACATAACACCCAGTCCCGGAGCGGAGAAGATCTCCGACCCAGCCGGGAATCGAACCCGGGACCTTAGGATTGACATTCTGTCACACTGACCACTCAGCTACCGGGGCCGGACAGTGCTTTACTAACAGCACGACATCGCTTGCAACGCCTCTCCTGGGCTCGTGACCACATCGGTTGGACCCTAGACAGCTGGAATACCGTGGCCTAATCAGATGAATCCCGATTACAGTTAGTAAGAGCTGATGGTGGGGTTCCGGAGTGACGCAGACCCCACGAAGTCATGGACGTAAATTAGCAGCAAAGCACTGTGCAAGCTGAAGGTGGCTCCGTAATGCTGTGAGCTGTGTTTACATGAAATGGACTGGGTTCTCTGGTCCAACCGAACCGATTATTAACTGGAAATGGTTATGTTCCGCTACTTGAAGACCATCTGCAACCAATCATGGACTTCATGTTCCCAAACAACGACAGAATTTCTATGGATGACAACGTTCCATGTTACCAGGCCACAGTTGTTCGCAATTGGCTTGAAGAACACTCAGGACAATTAGTTAGAACAATATGGCCACCCAGATGGCCCGACATGAGTTCCATCGAACATTTATGGGAACATAATCGAGAGGTGTACAAAATCCTAATCCTGCACCGGCAACTTTCGCAACTATGAATGGATATAGAGGCAGATGGCTCGGTATTTCGGGGGAGACGGGGGGGGGGGGGGGGGGGTAGGGGGGGGGGCTTCCAACGACTTATAGAGTGCGTGCCACGACGAGTTGCTGCACCACGCTCTGCAAAAGGACGTCCGACACGATATTAGGAGGTATCCCATGACTTCTGTCGCCCCAGCCTACAACGGGCGCTCGACAGATCTACGTCGACGGTCTGGGGTTTTCTGTTGAGGACAGGACTTGTGGCACGCATACCACTGCGACATCTCCCATTGACCGTAAACTGCCAACGCGTCAGACCGTTACGGGAACTCCCACTCCACCACTGGCGTGCTGAGTGACAAAATTGGGTGTTTTCGGACGAGTTCGCTACATCTTATCCTGCAGTGATGACGGCGTACACGCTATGCGTTACCGTAGAGACAGCTATCGGGCAGGCTGAACTCTTAAACGGCACAAGCTAAGTGAGATGCTCTAGGGCGCCTTGGTTATAACACGCGGTCTCGCCTCCTACACTCTGACAGATGTCTTAGAGCCCGAGATGCTGTACGTCCCGCAGCTGTCTCCACAAGCCATATATCAGCACGACGGGTACCACCGCTTCTTTGGCCTGTACGTTCGCCTGACATGTCACCCACGGAAAATACCTGGGACATGATCAGTCAGCAACTTGTTCGGTCACATCCTCCTGCAACCACCGTCGGTGTTTTGTGGACACGCCTACAAACAGCGTGACTGTGTGTTATACAGCGGCACCTCCAAGCGCTCTTTAATTTGATGCCACGACGTCTAGAGGATCAGAATGCAGCAAGTTGCGGCTTCACACTGTACTGAATTATCACGGTCAAAGTGCAACTACATGTATGTAATTTTAATCGCTCGTTTGTGTCAAAGTCCTATTAAGTGGAAATAATTTCACTGAAATCACAAGTCTCACTTTCGCGTTGCGGTTTTCACAAACAGTAGTGTATATATATAGGAACCGTGAAGTGGAAGACTTTTTGAGGGACATACAGGGTTATTAAAAATGATTGAAGCGATTTCACAGCTCTACAATAACTTTATTATTTGAGATATTTTCACAATGCTTTGCACACACATACAAAAACTCAAAAAGTTTTTTTAGGCATTCACAAATGTTCGATATGTGCCCCTTTAGTGATTCGGCAGACATCAAGCCGATAATCAAGTTCCTCCCGCACTCGGCGCAGCATGTCCCCATCAATGAGTTCCAAAGCATCGTTGATGCGAGCTCGCAGTTCTGGCACGTTTCTTGGTAGAGTAGGTTTAAACACTGAATCTTTCACATATCCCCACAGAAAGAAATCGCATGGGGTTAAACCGGGAGAGCGTGGAAGCCATGACATGAACTGCTCATCATGATCTCCACCAAGACCGATCCATCGGTTTTCCAGTATCCTGTTTAAGAAATGCCGAACATCATGATGGAAGTGCGGTGGAGCACCACCCTGTTGAAAGATGAAGTCGGCGCTGTCGGTCTCCAGTTGCGGCATGACCCAATTTTCCAGCATGTCCAGATACACGTGTCCTGTAACGTTTTTTTTTTTCGCAGAAGAAAAAGGGGCCGTAAACTTTAAACAGTGAGATTGCACAAAACATGATAACTTTTGGTGAGATGCGAATTTGCTGCACGAATGCGTGAGGATTCTCTACCGCCCAGATTCGCACATTGTGTCTGTTCACTTCACCATTAAGAAAAAATGTTGCTTCATCACTGAAAACAAGTTTCGCACTGAACGCATCCTTTTCCATGAGCTGTTGCAACCGCGCCGAAAATTCAAAGCGTTTGACTTTGTCATCGGGTGTCAGGGCTTGTAGCAATTATAAACGGTAAGGCTTCTGCTTTAGCCTTTTCCGTAAGATTTTCCAAACCGTCGGCTGTGGTACGTTTAGCTCCCTGCTTGCTTTATCTGTCGACTTCCGCGGGCTACGCGTGAAACTTGCCCGCACGCGTTCAACCGTTTCTTCGCTCACTGCAGGCCGACCCGTTGATTTCCCCTTACAGAGGCATCCAGAAGCTTTAAACTGCGCATACCATCGCCGAATGGAGTTAGCAGTTGGTGGGTCTTTGTTGAACTTCGTCCTGAAGTGTCGTTGGACTGTTATGACTGACTGATGTGAGCGCATTTCAAGCACGACATCCGCTTTCTCGGCTCCTGTCACCATTTTGTCTCACTGCGCTCTCGAGCGCTCTGGCGGCAGAAACCTGAAGTGCGGCTTCAGCCGAACAAAACTTTATAAGTTTTTCTACGTATCTGTAGCGTGTCGTGACCATATGTCAATGAATGGAGCTACAGTGAATTTATGAAATCGCTTCAATCATTTGTAATAGCCCTGTATATATCCATGCCGCAAAGAGAAAATAACTGGATCGCTACATCCCAAAAGCGCCTTAGTCATTCCATCCCAGTTTAGAGAAAACTAACAATAACGTAATTATAATAAAGTAATTACACTTCAATCACTCTTTCTCTTTGCCTGAAAAAATATCGGTAATGTGCAATATTGATGTGAATATCAACGTTCGTTTCACATTATGAAAAGAAATTGTGCTCATACAAAAGTTTCAACTTCGTTGACTGAAGTCCTTTTAGTACATTTCGGGATTTCCTGTAGTAGTTACTGTATTTTTTCATTAAATGGCTGTAATAATAACTAACACTTACTAATGTACTACAAAAATTGCAATAGCGCTGTACGTAAAATGCACCGTATTACTGATAAAAAAATGGATTTTCTTGTCTCTTGGAACACTTTTATGGTAAGTTTCAGCTGGAACACAAGTCTTCTTGTAAAACCGCTGCCCGTAAGTCTTGAGCCGGCCGGGGTGGCAGCGCTTCTAGGCGCTACAGTCTGGAACCACGCGACCGAATCCTGCCTCGGGCATGGATGTGTGTGATGTCCTTAGGTTAGTTAGGTTTAAGTAGCTCTAAGTTCTAGGGAACTAATGATCTCAGAAGTTAAGTCCCATAATGCTCAGAGCCATTTGAACCATCGTAAGTCTTGAAATCTAGTATATCTACGGCAACAGATTCTTTTACAATAAATTTTTGGCGAGTTCGTGTATCGTATAGAACCTGTCATGCTTCCTAAGATCTCCTTTAACAATGCTAAAATTCCTGTCACAAGGGAAAAAGGAATGTCCTCTAACAGGGAAAAGTGTTCGATTTTCTCAAACCGGTTACAGTCAACCAGTGTCGATAAAACACCCGATGTAACATGATTTTGTTCTGTCCTCCACAGCTGTCGGAATGTAAGTGTAATTCAGTGATTGGTGGAGGAACGCTCTGCAGAACCTTATACAAGAAAGTGCATACTTCGTTCGACTTGGTACACACACACACACACACACACACACACACACACACACACACACACACGCGCACACACACACACACACACACACACACACACACACACACACACACACACAGATACACACAATATGCATCAGTTTTTGAATGTCATGAATAAAAGATATGAGCTGTCATACATCGAAAATAAAATGTATCCTGGACGGAAAATGTTGTACGTAATCAACTAATAGCAGGTAAATGGAGCTTGTCTGTCCTTTTAGCTACTTCTGTGAGCTTTTTTAGTATAAAAGTTTTGTGCCCGTCTTTCGTAAACCATTAGCTTTCCAATGCCACATCACTTTGCATGTTGCCTGATAACTTCTCTTGTTTCTACTGGAAGGGCTGCCTTGACGGACTAGAAGATCTTCATTCACTGAAAGAAGTCCGTACTGCACGTTATATGCGTTCTGCAGCGTCTTTCCTTCCGTGGCCACGCCTTCTAGCATTGCAAGATGCGGCTACCTGTCTGCAACACGTCAAAGTGCTTAACTCCATTTTCGATGCTTCCTGACTGAGGCCCTTTTAGCAGGCGGCGATTCAATTATTGGTATGATTAAGGTTTCGGCCGGCCGAAGTGGCCTTGCGGTTAAAGGAGCTTCAGTCTGGAATCGCAAGACCGCTACGGTCGCAGGTTCGAATCCTGCCTCGGGCATGGATGTTTGTGATGTCCTTAGGTTAGTTAGGTTTAACTAGTTCTAAGTTCTAGGGGACTAATGACCTCAGCAGTTGAGTCCCATAGTGCTCAGAGCCATTTGAACCATTTAATTAAGGTTTCGTATTTGTACAGGAACACACACTCTCACACACAAACACTAGGCTTTCTTGTCCGTCACGCACGCATGCAGAAGAGGGTTGGCCAGCATGACGGATGCAGTGAGGGGAAAGAGCAGCCGTGATAAACACGGCATGTTTACGGACAAAAAGGCGAGCGCATCTGCCGGCCAGGTGCTGCGGATAGCTTCTTTTATTTTTCGCAGCCTTGTGGTGCACCGCCCAGGATGCAAGCTGTTGCGGCTGCAAGCGATACGGAATTCCTAGACGGCGCTCCGCCGACTGCCAACAAGCAATGGCGCAGCCTTTACTTCAGTCCACAGATCACAGCAACCATCAGCGACCTTGCAGAACGCATTAGTAATAAAAGGGGCACAGTTCGGGTGCTTCCAACATCGGCAGCTAGAAAGGTGAGGGTACAGCAAGAACGGGTGTGTACTACCGAACTAGCAGATATTCTCATACGTCCGACATCGACTGCGACCGATAGATCTATTCTAAATCTATGGCTTTACATGAAAACTCTTCTGTAAACTAGAGCGTAAAATTTGTTCCTGATGTATAACATAATTGACGTTTTCAGCCTTCACAAAATGACTGGAATTATACCTATCTTTCCAAATCGATCATTTTACTTGTCTTTATTTATCAGCTTTTTTCGTTCGGTTCAAATTTTCATATTTGGTTTCTCTTCTAGAAACTGTTCCGCATTACTAATACACTGTCTAACAAGGAAACCCTTGAGTGCTAGGTCTAAAAAGACCAATGATGTTTGACGGCCGGTGTGGCCGAGCGGTTCTAGGCGCTATAGTCCGGAAGCGCGCGACCGCTACGGTCGCAGGTTCGAATCCTGCCTTTGGCATGGATGTGTGTGTTGTCCGTAGGTTAGTTAGGTTTAAGTAGTTCTAAGTTCTAGGGGACTGGTGACCTCAGAAGTTAAGCCCCATAGTGCTCAGAGCCATTTGAACCATTTTAAACCAATGATGTTTACGACACTCGACGCCTCGCGTCTGCCATGCAACTACAATGTTGGATTCTAATGGCAGCAGGGGACGGGAGCAGAGGTAGCTAATGGTGAACACAGCACGAGGCTACGGAGCGTAATTGAACTGCGTAGTCGACGAGTAACTCACAACAGAGCTACAGTGCTAGTGTTGTTGACACAAAGCATAGCTATGGCAACGATAAAAAAAATTGCATTATATCTACAACAACAACTGTCGAAATTGACATTTTCTCGGAAAGGAACGCAAGGAATTTCGCATAGTGAGAAAGAAGTAGCAGATGAAATATTGGTGGTTCTCCAAGATGAGTCAGTGGAATCTGTGGTGCCGCATAAGCTCGACTGCGCGGACAATATACGTGAGGAATACAATGATGATGAAAAGTGCTTAACAAGTGAAAGCGATAATGAAACAGGTGTCGAAGCAGTAGTTCACCATCCTTGTCGGGCAGACAGCCACAAATCCCGTCTCCAGTGAAACGTAGTGAAGAACAATCGTTGTCCAAGGAGCAGGTACTAAATATAATTACGACAAGGTCATCCACAGCACAGTAAACAACTATCATGGACAGATTTCGAGTAATTCCGCGCAATATGACCGTGTAGTGTATAAGAAAAACTACTGATGTGCAAGAGAGCACAAAGCGCAATTGTTACACAAACTGGTGTTTGCGCGTTTGAAGCGTGCTCAATACAACTTACAGGATGTCCATGATAGTGACCTAGTACGACACACACATCAAACTGCGTGCGACATAGATTACTGTGATTTCAAGGGAAGCAGTGGATGGTTGCATAACTCCAAACAATGCTACAGAATTGGATGATGTATGAGAACGAAATTTCAAAAAAGCTTCAACTCGACGATGGACAGCGAACTGCGGAATCTGCCAGAATATTTGTAGATTAAATAAACAAATTTTCAGTAAGGAATTTGTTTTCATCCCCGACCAATCCGAATTTGAAGAGGAAATGTATATGAAAAGAACCCTGGAAATTAAAGGTAGCAAGGGAGTCGCAGCAACATCATTCGTATACAATTATGTCATACTATGGATGGTAAATTGATTCGAAAGTCATTTATTTCCGCCTATTGTGATTTGGGGCCCTTCACACGGGTCACTCCCTCACCGAGCTAAGGAAAAAATTTTTTTGGGAACTGCCTTTAATGTGAAGGTTTATGTGCTGGCTTATTCACATTTATGTTGTAACAAGTATAAGTTATGTAACTGGCGAGAGACGACTATTTTTGCTTAGTACAAGCTAGCTGCTTAAAGTTTTTTTTAATTGTTCCCTTATTGATAAAACATGTTTAAAATCTTCTTATTGTTAACGTCAAACCTTGCAATATCCTTTACATAAAGCTATTTCAAAAGAGTTTTTTTTACTGTTGTCTTATACATATATATATGTCAAGTTAAAATCTCATTATTGGCAAGTTGTTAATGTAATACCCGGTAATCTCATTTTCATAATGAAAATTGTCAAGCTATTTGAAATTGTTTTGAAATTTTTTTAAGAAATGCCAGACTTAAAAATTTATTACTGAGAAAGCCTTTTAAAAGAAGATATCCTTAGCAGTGTGTGTTATTTCACCAGCACCTCGAGGGCCCTACTTCCACGATAACGTTTTTGGAATAACATGTGTACTTGAGTTGTTGCTAGTGAATCGCCCTAACTGACGGTTCATCCTTATTCTGGGCTTCCTGTGCATCTTCAAATAGGTCATCATTCGGCAATGGAGCAGCTTCGATAGTGGCATATCCGTGCATGACAACTACGTGATCTGATACAGCATCGGGCATTATTGCAGAATACTGTGCACCGCCGCACGTTAGAAAAATGACCTTCCATTAACAAGGCGCAAATCTGCTCACACAAATACATCTGAACTCGTTAACTATACCATTAAGATAGTAGGACAGTCATTTATAAATTTGGAGCCACACAGAGGAAATTTTGTATTCAACGATTACGGATAACATCGGTAGTAGTTTAGTTTTAAGTCGATATACGTCATTACATAAACATACCATTTAGTTTTATCCTGACAGCCATTCAGGGATGGCTGGAGGACAAATGTATGGATGTACGGGCATATATCACTAGGGGTAAGATAGATACTGCCTACAGGAAAATTAAAGAGACCTTTGGAAAAAAGAGAACCACTTGTATGAATATCAAGAGCTCAGATGGAAAACCAGTTCTAAGCAAAGAAGGGAAAGCAGAAAGGTGGAAGGAGTATCTAGAGCGTCTATACGAGGGCGATGTACTTGAGGGCAATGTTATGGAAATGGAAGAGGACGTACGTGAAGATGAAATAGGAGATATGATACTGCGTGAAGAATTTGACAGACCACTGAAAGACCTAAGTCGAAACAAGGTCACGGGAGTAGACAACATTCCACTAGAACTACTAATAGTCTTGGGAGAGCCAGTCCTGACAAAACTCTACCATCTGGTGAGCAAAATGTATGAGACAGGCGAAATACTCTCAGACTTCAAGAAGAATATAATAATTCCAATCCCAAAGAAAGCAGGTGTTGACGCACGTGAAAATTACCGAACTATCAGTTTAATAAGTCACGACTGCAAAATACTTACACGAATTCTTTACAGATGAATGGAAAAACTGGTAGAAGCCGACCTCGGGGGAGATCAGTTCGTATTCCGTAGAAATGTTGGAACACGTGAGACGATACTGATCCTACGACTTATCTTAGAAGAAAGATTAAGGAAGGGCAAACCTACGTTTCTAGCATTTGTGGACTTAGAGAAAGCTTTTGACAATGTTGACTGGAATACTCTCTTTTCAAATTCTGAAGGTGGCAGGGGTAAAACACAGGGAGCAAAAGGCTATGTATAATTTGTACAAGAACCAGATGGCAGTTATAAGAATCGAGGGGCATGAAGGGGAAGCAGTAGTTGGGAAGGAAATGAGACAGGGTTGTAGCCTATCCCCGAAGTTATTCAATCTGTATATTGAGCAAGCAGTAAAGGAAACAAAAGAAAAATTTGGAGTAGGAATTAAAATCCATGCAGAAGAAATAAAAACTTTGAGGTTCGCCGATGACATTATAATTCTGTCAGAGACAACAAAAGACCTGGAAGAGCAGTTGAACGGAATGGACAGTGTCTTCAAAGGAGGCTATAAGATGAACATCAACAAAAGCAAAACGAGGATATGGAATGTAGTCGAATTAAATCAGGTGATGCCAAGGGAATTAGATTAGGAAATGAGACACTTAAGCAGTAGATGAGTTGTGCTATTTGGGGAGCAAAATAACTGATGATTGTCGAAGTAGAGAGGATATGAAATGTAGACTGGCAATGGCAAGAAAAGCGTTTCTGAAGAAGAGAAATTTGTTAACATCGAGTATAGATTTAAGTGTTAGGAAGTCTTTTCTAAAAGTATTTGTATGGAGTGTAGCCATGTATGGATGTGAAACATGGACGCTAAATAGTTTAGACAAGAAGAGAATGGAAGCTTTCGAAATGTGGTGCTACAGAAGAATGCTGAAGATTAGATGGATAGATCACGTAAATAATGAGGAGGTACCTAATAGAATCGGGGGGAAGAGGAATTTGTGGCACAACTTGACGGGATCGGTTAGTAGGACACGTTCAGCGGAGTCAAGGGATCATCAATTTAGTGATAGAGGGAAGCGTGGAGGGTAAAAGTCGTAGAGGGAGACCGAGAGATGAATACACTAAGCAGATTCAGAAGGATTTTGGTTGCAGTAGTTACTCGGAGATGAAGAAGCTTGCACAGGATAGAGTAGCATGGAGAGCTGCGTCAAACCAGTCTCTAGACTGAAGACCACAACAACAACATGCAGGATCGCTGTCATATACCAAACAAGCCATACAAACAGTAAGTCAAAAGTGTGTCGTCTTCCGATTAACTGTTTACCGGCAACTGCAGCATCGGACAAGAATGCACAAGTGCGATCTACACAGGACTTCGCAGGATCGAGCATCTTTTTCTATTTCTGTTCCGTCCAGATTTTGAAGCGAGTTGGTCCAGTGTGCGGCGGTCGGGAGCCTGCCTCCGCAGCATTGTCTTCCCCACAGCGCCACGCACAGAGCTTTCGTTGCACGTAATTCGCCCACTATTCCGGATATGGTCCACGTCCTGCGAAACAGCACGCAACACGAGTGGTCGAGTCACTGTAAAGCATGTGCTGTGTCTGCAGTACTGGAGACTCTGCGTACAAGTTGAGATGTGCAACGTGGCTCTCGGTACAGCGCTAGCCGAGCTGGGAGCAGGGCGGAGGTGAAGCGCGGAGAACAGGTCCCGCCCCGCGGTCATCGACTCCCCACGCCGCCAGCTGCTCCCTCCCGACACCCGCCCATCCTCCCACTACGCCCGCACTCTCAGCCAGCAACACTGTCCCTCAAACTAACGTGGCTGTTCTAGCTCTCGCTGTCCGCCGTCCGAAGCCTAGTTATTCACATCAACTCTAAAAAGATTATAATGTTGATTACAGGGCGTTCGGTAGCACCCTCATCAGCGCCCTTAAGTAACAGAACCCTGTACGTTGTCCTCGATGCTGAGTATTCATCGGAGGTGAGAGTATCATCTGGAGTGCCCCAGGGAAGTGTGATAGGTCCGCTGTTGTTTTCTATCTACATAAATGATCTTTTGGATAGGGTGGATAGCAATGTGCGGCTGTTTGCTGATGATGCTGTGGTGGACGGGAAGGTGTCGTCGTTGAGTGACTGTAGGAGGATACAAGATGACTTGGACAGGATTTGTGATTGGTGTAAAGAATGGCAGCTAACTCAAAATGTAGATAAATGTAAATTAATCCAGATGAATAGTAAAAAGAATCCTGTAATTTTTGAATACTCCATTAGTAGTGTAGCGCTTGACACAGTCAGGACGATTAAATATTTGGGCTTAACATTGCAGAGCGATATGAAGTGGGACAAGCATGTAATGGCAGTTGTGGGGAAGGCTGATAGTAGTCTTCGGTTCATTGATAGAATTTTGGGAAGATGTGGTTCATCTGTGAAGGAGACCGCTTATAAAACACTAATACGACCTATTCTTGAGTACTGTTCGAGCGTTTGGGATCCCTATCCGGTCGGATTTGGGGAGGACAGAGGCAATTCAGAGGCGGGCTGCTAGATTTGTTACTGGTAGGTTTGATCACCACGCGAGTGTTACGGAAATGCTTCAGGAACTCGGGTGGGAGTCTCTAGAGGAAAGGAGGCGTTCTTTTCATGAATCGCTACTGAGGAAATTTAGAGAACCAGCATTTGAGGCTGACTGCAGTACAATTTTACTTCCGCCAACTTACATTTCGCGGAAAGACCACAAAGATAAGATAAGAGAGATTAGGGCTCGCACAGAGGCATATAGTCAGTTATTTTTCCCTCGTTCTGTTTGGGAGTGGAACAGGGAGACAAGATGCTAGTTGTGGTACGAGGTACCCTCCGCCACGCACCGTATGGTGGATTGCGGAGTATGTATGTAGATGTAGATGAATATCAACGCAGATACGGATTCACGAGATCAGCAGACTCCACCCCCCCGTCCCCGCCCCCCCCCCCCCCCCCCCAAAGGCTTTTATATTATCACACATTCGTACACTGACGAAATAATTATTACGCCTGACCACAGTGAAACAGTGCTGCTTCCTGCTTCGTGGCTTTGCGAGCAAATGATGCGGTAAGGAGAGTAGATTATGCGATATGAAGTATCCAGACACCTGTTAGTGGACATCAATATTAGGTCTGTCCACCCTAGGCATTTGTGACGGTTTCAACCGTTGGGAACGCTTTCAGTGAGATCCAGATTGAGATTTTCACTCTGGAGCGGAGTGTGCGCTGATGTGAAACTTGCTGGCACATTAAAACTGTGTGCCGGACCGAGACTTGAACTCGGGACGTTTGCCTTTCGCGGGCAAGTGATCTACCATCTGAGCTAGCCACTCACGACTCACACCCCGTCCTCACAGCTTTACTTCTGTCAGTACCTCGTCTCCTACCTTCCGAACTTTACAGAAACTCTCCTGCAAACCTCAGATGGTAGAGCACTTGCCCGCGAAAAGCCAAAGGTCCCGAGTTCGAGTCTCGGTCCGGCACACAGTTTTAATCTGCCAGGAAGTTTCATATCAGCGCCCACTACGCTGCAGAGTGAAAATCTCATTCTGGAAACATCCCACAGGCTGTGGCTAAGCAATGTATCCACAATGTCCTTTCTTTCAGGAGTGCTAGTTCTGCATGGTTCGCAGGAGAGCTTCTGTAAAGTTTGGAAGGTAGGAGACGAGATGCTGGCAGAAGTAAAGCTGTGGGGACCGGGCGTGAGTCGTGCTTGGGTAGTTCAGATGGAAGAGCGCTTGCCCGCGGACGGCAAAGGTCCCGAGTTCGAGTCTCGGTCCGGCACATAGTTTTAATATGCCAGGAAGTTTCAGTGAGATGTCTGAATGTCCGTGGGCGAATGGGAGCACACTCTTCCTCAGGAGCCGAAACAAGAGAAGGTGGTGATGTTGGGCGCTGGGGTCTAGAGGGAAGTCGACGTTCTAACTCATCCCATTGGGCTCATGTCGCGACTTTCAGCACTACAGTTCATTTCAGGAATTTTACTGTCCACAAACCATTGCGTCACAGATACCGTTTTATGAGAGAGTGCATTATCGTGCTAAAAAAAAAGGTCGTGTTGCTAGGGCCTCCCGTCGGGTTGACCGTTCGCCGAGTGCAAGTCTTTCGATTTGACGCCACTTCGGCGACTTGCGTGTCGAATTGTCGTGCTAACACAAGCATAGTCTGTCAACAGTCCCTTTACTCTACGTAATATACAATGCTGTAAAATGTGCACATATCCTTCTGCAGTCAGCATTTTCTTAAGTGCAATAAGGGGACCGCACTATAACCACAAAAAACGCGGCTCTACCGTAACATAACATCTCCTGTACGTAATCTAGCCCGTGGTCTAGGGGTAGCGTCTTTGATTCATAATCTAAAACGTCTTCGGTCCCCGGTTCGATCCGCGCCACTGCCTAAATTTTGATAAATAAACAGAATTGGCGGCCGAAGACTTCCGGCATAAGAAGTCAGCCTCATTCTGCCAACGGCCTTGTCGAAGAGGGCGGAGGAGCGGATAGAGGTTCAGGGCATTCTCTTGTCCTAGGGGTGGGAAATTGCCCCTAAAGGCGGAAGAATCAGCAATGATCAACGACATGAGGATGCAGAAGGCAATGGAAACCACTGCATTAAAGACACGTAACGTGTATCCACAGGACATGTGGCCTGTAATTGAAGAAGTGTCATGATGATCTCTCCATCGGCAAAAGATTCCGGAATAGTCCCCCATTCGGATCTCCGGGAGGGGACTGCCAAGGGGGAGGTTACCATGAGAAAAAGACTGAATAATCAACGAAACGTTAACGTTCTACGAGTCGGGGCGTGGAATGTCAGAAGCTTGAACGTGGTAGAGAAACTAGAAAATCTGAAAAGGGAAATGCAAAGGCTCAATCTAGATATAGTAGGGGTCAGTGAAGTGAAGTGGAAGGAGGACAAGGATTTCTGGTCAGATGACTATCGGGTAATATCAACAGCAGCAGAAAATGGTATAACAGGTGTAGGATTCGTTATGAATAGGAAGGCAGGGTAGAGGGTGTGTTACTGTGAACAGTTCAGTGACCGGGTTGTTCTAATCAGAATCGACAGCAGACCAACACCGACAACGATAGTTCAGGTATACATGCCGACGTCGCAAGCTGAAGATGAACAGATAGAAAAAGTGCGTGAGGATATTGAAAGGGTAATGCAGTATGTAAAGGGGGACGAAAATCTAATAGTCATGGGCGACTGGAATGCAGTTGTAGGGGAAGGAGTAGAAGAAAAGGCTACAGGAGAATATGGGCTTGGGACAAGGAATGAAAGAGGAGAAAGACTAATTGAGTTCTGTAACAAGTTTCAGCTAGTAATAGCGAATACCCTGTTCAAGAATCACAAGAGGAGGAGGTATACTTGGAAAAGGCCGGGAGATACGGGAAGATTTCAATTAGATTACATCATGGTCATACAGAGATTCCGAAATCAGATACCAGACTGTAAGGCGTACCCAGGACCAGATATACTCAGATCACAATATAGTAGTGATGAAGAGTAGGCTGAAGTTCAAGACATTAGTCAGGAAGAATCAATACGCAAAGAAGTGGGATACGGAAGTACTAAGGAATGACGAGATACGTTTGAAGTTCTCTAACGCTACAGATACAGCAATAAGGAACAGCGCAGTAGGCAGTACAGTTGAAGAGGAATGGACATCTCTAAAACGGGCCATCACAGAAGTTGGGAAGGAAAACATAGGTACAAAGGAGGTAGCTGCGAAGAAACCATGGGTAACAGAAGAAATACTTCAGTTGATTGATGAAAGGAGGAAGTACAAACATGTTCCGGGAAAATCAGGAATACAGAAATACAAGCAGCTGAGGAATGAAATAAATAGGAAGTGCAGGGAAGCTAAGACGAAATGGCTGCAGGAAAAATGTGAAGACATCGAAAAAGATATGATTGTCGGAAGGACAGACTCAGCATACAGGAAAGTCAAAACACCATTTGGTGACATTAAAAGCAACGGTGGTAACATTAAGAGTGCAACGGGAATTCCACTGTTAAATGCAGAGGAGAGAGCAGATAGGTGGAAAGTGTTGTGTCTAGACAAGACAGCCTAGACACAATGAGAGGAAGCCGAAAGGCACGCGCTACGCCCACGCAGATGGGCGTGAGGTCTGAAACAGGATACGTAATGATTGCTATAAAGAAAAGTACGTAGCTTCTGTAATACTTAACTTTAATCCATCCTTGTGGTACATCTGGAGATTGTGGCGATACAAGTGAGACTCTTTAGATACATGCAATGTTACTAATGGCGCCTTGCTAGGTCGTAGCCATTGACTTAGCTGAAGGTTATTCTAACTATCTGCTCGGCAAATGAGCAATGCTTCGTCCGTGTAGTCGCTAGCTACGTCGTCCGTACAACTGGGGCGAGTGCTAGTCCGTATCTCGAGACCTGCCTTGTGGTGGCGCTCGGTCTGCGGTCCCTGACAGTGGCGACACGCGGGTCCGACATGTACTAATGGACCGCGGCCGATTTAAAGCTACCACCTAGCAAGTGTGGTGTCCGGTGGTGACACCACAGAAAGAATACATTGAAAGCCTCTATAAGGGTGAAGATTTGTCTGATGTGATAGAAGAAGAAACAGCAGTCGATTTAGAAGAGATAGGGAATCCAGTATTAGAATCGGAATTTAAAAGAGCTTTGGAGGACTTACGGTCAAATAAGGCAGAAGGGATAGATAACATTCCATCAGAATTTCTAAAATCATTGGGGGAAGTGGCAACAAAACGACTATTCACGTTGGTGTGTAGAATATATGAGTCTGGCGATATACCATCTGACTTTCGGAAAAGCATCATCCACACAATTCCGAAGACGGCAAGAGCTGACAAGTGCGAGAATTATCGCACAATCAGCTTAACAGCTCATGCATCGAAGCTGCTCACAAGAATAATATACAGAAGAATGGAAAAGAAAATTGAGAATGCGCTAGGTGACGATCAGTTTGGCTTTAGGAAAAGTAAAGGGACAAGAGAGGCAATTCTGACGTTACGGCTAATAATGGAAGCAAGGCTAAAGAGAAATCAAGACACTTTCATAGGATTTGTCGACCTGGAAAAAGCGTTCGACAATATAAAATGGTGCAAGCTGTTCGAGATTCTGAAAAAAGTAGGGATAAGCTATAGGGAGAGACGGGTCATATACAATATGTACAACAACCAAGAGGGAATAATAAGAGTGGACGATCAAGAACGAAGTGCTCGTATTAAGAAGGGTGTAAGACAAGGCTGTAGCCTTTCACCCCTACTCTTCAATCTGTACATCGAGGAAGCAATGATGGAAATAAAAGAAAGGTTCAGGAGTGGAATTAAAATACAAGGTGAAAGGATGTCAATGATACGATTAGCTGATGACATTGCTATCCTGAGTGAAAGTGAAGAAGAATTAAATGATCTGCTGAACGGAATGAACAATCTAATGAGTACACAGTATGGTTTGAGAGTAAATCGGAGAAAGACGAAGGTAATGAGAAGTAGTAGAAATGAGAACAGCGAGAAACTTAACATCAGGATTGATGGTCACGAAGTCAATGAAGTTAAGGAATTCTGCTACCTAGGCAGTAAAATAACCAATGACGGACGGAGCAAGGAGGACATCAAAAGCAGACTCGCTATGACAAAAAAGGCATTTATGGCCAAGAGAAGTCTACTAATATCAAATACCGGCCTTAATTTGAGGAAGAAATTTCTGAGGATGTACGTCTGGAGTACAGCATTGTATGGTAGTGAAACATGGACTGTGGGAAAACCGGAACAGAAGAGAATCGAAGCGTTTGAGATGTGGTGCTATAGACGAATGTTGAAAATTAGGTGGACTGATAAGGTAAGGAATGAGGAGGTTCTATGCAGAATTGGAGAGGAAAGGAATATGTGGAAAACACTGATAAGGAGAAGGGACAGGATGATAGGACATCTGCTAAGACATGAGGGAATGACTTCCATGGTACTAGAGGGAGCTGTAGAGGGCAAAAACTGTAGAGGAAGACAGAGATTGGAATACGTCAAGCAAATAATTGAGGACGTAGGTTGCAAGCGCTACTCTGAGATGAAGAGGTTAGCACAGGAAAGGAATTCGTGGCGGGCCGCATCAAACCAGTCAGTTGACTGATGACAAAAAAGAAAAAAAAAAAAGGTCAGTGTTGCCACTACACATCGTGGCAGGTAACGTTATCTATGCATTTGGCAAACCCATATCGTACGTCGGATTGCCACAGGGTACAGCGTTATTCATCAATCCAAATCACTCGTTGCCAGTCGTCCAGTGGCTTCGCACTTTACATTACTTCAAGCGTCGCGTAGTATTGACTGCAGACATGTGTGGCTTATGAGTTGCCCGACCTTACTACCCCATTATTTTCAACTCTCAACACACAGTCATTGTGCTAGGACTGCTTATATAGCACTATGGAACTCACGAGTGATTCCTTCCTCTGGATTCCATGCGATTTTTTACAGAGAACCTCCACAATGCTCCACGGTCCCTGTGCCTTAGTACATGATGTGTGCTTGGCCTTGATTTAGCTGTGGTTGTTCCTCCGCGTTTCCACTTCTCAATCGCATCACCAATAGTTGACTAGCGGCATCTTTAGAAATGTTGAAATGTCCCTGATGAGTAACTCAGGTAAAATGGAAATGAGCGTTTGGCGTCATTGGCCGGGAGGCCCCATAGGGGGCAGGTGCGGCCGCCTTGGTGTAAGTCTTGTCACATTCGACGTCACATTGGGCGACCGGCGCGCCGGATGGGGATGAAATGATGATGGAGACAACACAACACCCAGTCCCTGAGCGGAGAAAATCCCCGACCCAGCCGGACCCGGGCCCGTAGGACGACAATCCGTCACGCTGACCACTCAGCTATCGGGGCGGACAGTAACTCAGGTAACACACAATGACTAATCCACGTTCGAAGCGACTGACCTCTCCTGACCGATCCATTTTGCTGTCACTGCTTCTCTACTAAACGCAATCCTCCCCGCTTTCTTTTATACTAGCGGCTCCGCCTCTCGCTACAGCTACGGCTCAATTCCACATTTCATCAGCGTGTCTGGATACTTTTGATCAGATAGTGTATCGAAGCAGAGCAGAGACGAATAGGGTAATCATTACACCGCCGACAGTGCCGCAAATGGAAAAAATCGATTGACACATGCAACTTTCACAAAGGTAAGATTTTTATTGCCCAGCGCCTGGGAATCAACATCTTGGAATTTGCCAAGGTGGTCGGCAGCTCACTCGCTGCTGTCGTCAGCATCTGTGGAAAGTGGCTGAAGGACGGTCACACGAGGAGTACGATTAGCCGACAAGGTATTGGACGTTCACTACTCGTCACAGAACGTGGAGGTCGGAGGCTTGCCCGTTCTATAAAGCAGAATAGGTGGCGATCTGCGGCAGATTTGACGGCAGAGTGAGATGCTGGTGCTGGCACAAGTTCAGCAAACTTTGTAGATAGTGGGACTCTGCCCCAGATAAATCCTACCTGTTCTCATATTGATCCAACGACATCGACAGTCGCCGTTACAGTAGGCACAGGGTCATCCAGATCCGACTGTGGGTGTAAACGCGTAGACTTATCGGATAGCTCACGCTTCTCGCTCCACCAGGGTGATGACAGCGCCCAAATATGCCTTTATGCAGACGAACTGGTACTCGAAACGCGCACCGCCGCACGGAGCCGGGCCGCGTGGGCTGGGGACAGTATTATACTACGGGGTATATTCCCCTGGTGTTCCATGGGACCTGATGCAGTAATCAAAAGTATCGTGACATTTCTAGACCACGTTACTGCGGAGCACATGAATTCCTCTAATGCTTTATGTCTTCCACGACGGCGATGATATCTTGTAGCAAATAACTGTCCAAGGACAGAATCGTGCTACAGTGATCTGAGGAGCGTGATAGTGAATTCAAGCTGATGTCTTGGCCACGAAATTCGCCTACTTTTAACATGATGGAACCCATCTGGGACTCTTTTGGGAGTCACCTTCGTGCCCACAAACAACCAGCCCGTAATTTACGGGAATAGCGTGACCTGTCCTTGGACACTGGTGGCGAATACTACCAGAAACGTTGACCGGATATCTATCAAGGATTTTTAGATCCCATGCCACCCAGAATCTAATTGAACTAATCATCAGCATTGGGCATTTCGTGTTTCTTCTTTCACAATAGTCTGCTCACTGATGCCATTGCAGAGCGATATGTTTCAAGCGAAAGTTCGTATCCCTTGTTATTCTTTGTGGCGCCAGCTGATGTGGCACCACAATAACCACAGGTAGAACTCTACATCAATGTCGTGCAAGGCCCGCAGCATTACTTCCAGCTTGTGTACGGAACGCGTGCCTTACTGTAATGCAGTTTGATGCCCTTTGCTTTTGTTCCATTCATATTTATGTGTTTTTTGAAACTGCTGTCAAAAATTTTAATTAATCAGAAAAAGGAAGGGAGAAATAGAACAGGAAACCGGCAAGCGAGTTAAGACTCGGTGGGAAGTACTACATAGCTTCAAAAAAAAAGCGACAACGAGAATGCAGCGAAGTATGCACGACAACAAACGATGTTAGCGTCAGTTATTACTAATTTTGACCACATGTCACTTAAAAACTATCGTTACTGCTGCTAAGCCATCTCAGTGGTATATGAATTCGGCAGAACAAAATATCATCGTTTTGACAGTGCCTCAAAAAAATAAGCAGACATCAAATGGTTGAAATGGCTCTGAGCACTATGGGACTGAACATTTAAGGTCATCAGTCCCCTAGAACTTAGAACTACTTAAACCTAACTAACCTAAGGACATCACATACATCCATGCCCGAGGCAGGATTCGAACCTGCGACCGTTGCAGTCGCGCGGTTCCGGACTGAAGCGCCTAGAACCGCTTGGCCACATCGGCCGGCAAGCAGACATCTCGAGGTTTCCTAGTATCTAGGCTCCATGGCTGTTCATCTCAAAATGAGTCGTTTATTATAAGGAAATATAGTTGTTCAGTAATCTATCTTAGTGGGAGTAGCAGTTTACTGAGAAACTAGGAGTCAGAGCCCATTATCAGAATTTTTTTGTTGAATTTCTGTAGTATTCTTGAATTAAGGAAAGACAGTTATGTTAGCGCTATCCATGAATTTTTTAGGGAAGAAAGAAGGACTTTAATAACAGAAATCTATATGCTTAAAACTTATTTAAAGATTGGAACTAAATCACACTGCACAGCTATACACTGACAGATAATTGTTCTCACTATGGAATTCCTTTTGATTTGGTTAATTAATAACTGTTACTGTATCTAAAGTATTCATTATTCTCAGTGGTTAAGAGAATGATAAGTAAATAATTCGCTTTTAATTCTTACCGTCACGCAGCTTTCTCGTCTTCCTGAAAAAGAAAAAAAAAATGGCACTTAGATCAATTAGCTCTTACACTCCACATATACGAATTTCCAAATTTCATAGAAACTAGGGGAAATAAAGTAGCATGAAAATTGAGGGCCTCGGAAAAGCCGAGAAACTCTAAAAGCTACAAGCAGACGTTAACATAGGATACTTCTCACTTGCTTGCACGAGTCTCGCCCATATGGAAGCACTCGCGGCCTGAGCGACTGCAAAGGAATCTCCAGCCAGCACAGCCACCACACATCCGCAGGCTGCCGACAACAAATGGTAAGCGAGTTCGCGAGTGCAAGCATGGAACCGGACAACCACACGAAACTGCGTAAGGCTAGACAGAAAGGAAACGATTCTGCTGTAAGAAATTAAAATAACGGAAAGCCTGATTTTTCCTTAATGCAGTCAATAGTGACAGAAATAAGCAGTATTCCACTCATTTACACCCATCATTAGCCACTGTCCACAGACCTAGCGATTAGTGAAATACTGATAACGGTGAGGTAACACTTTCATTTAATATTGTATAAAGTACGACGTCAGAATCGTGAGAGTTCCTATTATAGTAATATATCTGTTCCCTGACACAAGTAAATGTCAAATTTTGCGATGAATACTTTTAAAATGGCGTGTTTCTCTGAATTAAAAGTTCTTCCAACTTATGCTAAAGCGACGGACTGAGCACAGATCTAAAGAAATTATTATTGTTGTCGTTGCTGTTATGCTCTTCCGTCCGAAAACTGGTTTGATGCAGCTCTCCATGGTACTCTGTCTTGTAGAGCCTCTTCATCTCCTATAACTACTGCAACCTACATCTCTCTGAATCTGCTTGTTGTATTTATCTCTTAGTCTCCCTCTGCGATTTTTACGACCCACATTTCGTACCAGTACTAAATTGGTGTCATATCAACCTATCCCTTCTTTTCGTCGCGTTAGTTGTGTGATGGTCCCATCTAATCTTCAGCATTCTTCTGTAACACCACATTTCGAAAGCTTCTATTCTCTTTTCATCTAGACTGTTTATTGTCCATTTTTCACTTGCACATGGCAACAGTCCAGACAAATACCATCAGAAAATCCTTCCTAACACTTAAAACTATATTCGATGTTAGCGAATTCCTGTTCTTCATAAATGCTTTTCTTTCCATTGTCAGTCTACACTTTTGATCCCCTCTACTTCTGCCATCTTCAGTTACTTTGCTGCTTAAATACTAAAACTCATCTACAGCTTTAAGTGTCTCGTTTCCTAATTAATTCCCTTAACATCACCTGATTTTATTCGACTATATACCATTATCCTTGTTTTGCTTTTGTTGATGTACATCTTATATCCTCCTTTCAAGACACTTTCCATTCCGTTCAACATCTTTGTTCTCTCTGACAGAATTACAATGTCATCGGCAAACCTCGAAGTTTTCATTTCTTCACCATGGACGTTAATTCTTACTCCGAATTTTTCTTTTGTTTCCTTTACTGCTTGTTCAATATACAGATTAAATAACTCCGGGGATAGGCTAAAACCCGGTCACACTCCCTTCTCAACCACTGCTTCCCTTTAGTGCCCCTAGGCTCTTACAACTGCCATCTGGTTTCTGTACAAATTGTAAATATCAAATGGTTCAAATGGCTCTGAGCACTATGGGACTTAACATCTATGGTCATCAGTCCCCTAGAACTTAGAACTACTTAAACCTAACTAACCTAAGGACATCATACAACACCCAGTCATCACGAGGCAGAGAAAATCCCTGACCCCGCCGGCAATCGAACCCGGGAACTCGGGCGTGGGAAGCGAGAACGCTACCGCACGACCACGAGCTGCGGACATTAAATATCCTTTGACTCCCTGTATTTTACCCCTGCCACCTTTACAATTTGAAAGAAAGTATTCCAGTCAACATTGTCAACAGATTCCTCAAAGTGTACAAATGCTATAGGCTAAACGTAGGTTTGCCTTTCCTTAACCTATCTTCTGTGGGAAAACATAGAGTAAGTATTGCCTCGCGAGTTCCTACATTTCTCCGGAATCCAAACTGATCTTCCCCGAGTTCTGCTTCTACCAGCTTTTCCATTCTTCAGTAAACAATTTGCGTTAATATTTTGCAACCGTGACTTATTAAACTGACCATTCTGCAGTTTTCATACCTGTCAGCAACTGCTTTCTTTGGAGCTGGAATTATTGCATTGTTCTTGAAGTCTGGGGATATTTCACTTGTCCCATACACCTAGCGCACCAAATGGACGAATTTTTTCATTGCTGACTTTCCCAAGGCTATCAGTGGTCAACTTCTGGGTCTTTGTTTCGACTTATGGTAGATCTTTCAAAGCATTGTCAAATTCTTCTTGTAGTATCATATCTACCATCTCATCTTCATCTACGTCCAAGCCCCTTTCTATAAATTATTCTTAATAATAAAAAGATGTTACCATTCATATGGCACCACGTAATTTTAAATTTTCTTCTGCTGCAGACTAGAGATGGCCACCTGACTTACTTTGGATGAAAGAAAGAAGTAGCTTGGATGGAAGTGTTTGGGTCAGACGCAACTGTAAGAAAAAAATTCAGCAATGTTTTCATAAGGATCGCATCCGTCGACTGCATGAGAAATTTGTGCGCTCCGGGTGTGTCATCAATGATTGTAAAGAAAACAGTGAACGTCCAAGAAGTATTCGAATGGAGTATAACATCATAAACGATAGGAAGAGAACAGAAGTTTTTGAAATGTGGTGCTACAGAAGAATGTTGAAGGTTAGATGGGTAGTCATGTAACCAATGAGGAGGCACTGAGCAGAATTGGTGTAAACGAAATTTGTGGCTCAAAATGACTAGAAGAAGTTAATAAGACAGATTCAGAGACATCAAGGAATCACCAATTTGGTACTGGAGAGAAGTGTGGGAAGCAGATTCAGAAGGATGTAATTTGCAGCAGTTATTCGGAGATGAAGAGGCTGGCGCAGGACAGAGTAGCATGGAGAGCTGCACCTAACCAGTCTTTGGACTGGAAACCGCAACAACAACAACAAATGCTCAAGGTGCGATGATCAGGAACCCAGGGAAGTCAAGTACGAGGTTAGCACTGGAAACCGCAGTCGCGCGGACAAGTGTCGTAAGAATTCTGCAACTCGATCTGACAACGTAGCCGCACCACAAATGATACAGGCCCTGTCTCAGGCCGACAAAATTGCTCTTGTACGACCTGCCGAAGTGTTATTAGAAAGTATGCACACAGACCTTCATGTTGTGTTGTTTATGTTGGATGAAGGTGCATTTCACGTCAGTGGCATCATGAATAAGCACGATTCTACATCTACAGCGATTCTCCGCGTGACAGAGGGTACCCTGTATCACTGCTAGTCATTTCCTTTGCTGTTCCACTCGCGAACAGAACGAGGGAAAAACGACTATCTATATGCCTCCGTGCGAGCCCTGATTTCTCGTATCTTACCTTCGCGATCCTTACGCGCAATGTATGTGGGAGGTAAGAGAATCATTCTGCAGTCAGCTTCAAATGCCGGTTCTCTAAATTTTCTTAATATATGTTACTCAAAAAGTACGACGCCTTCCCTCCAGCGATTCTCATTTGAGTTCCCGAAGCACCTTTTTAATACTTGCGTGTTGCTCGAACCTACCAGTAACAAATCTAGTGGCCCGTCTCTGAATTGCTTCGATGTCTTCCTTTCACTGACCTGGTACGGATCCCAAACAGTCGAGCAGTACTCAAAAACAGATCATACTAGTGTCCTGCATGCGACCTCCTTTACAGATGAGCCACACTTTCCTAGAAGTCTCCCAATAAACCAAAGTCGACCATTCGCCTTTTACCACAGTCCTCACGTGCTCGTCCCATTTCATATCACTTTGCAACGTTACGGCCACATATTTAAACAACGTGACCATGTCAAGCAGAACACTACTAGTGCTATATCAGAACATTAAGGGGTTTTCGTACCTCATCATCAGCATTAAGTTACATTTTTCTACATTTAGAGCTTGCTGCTGTTCACCACACATTTTGTCCAAGTCATCTTGCATCCTCCTACAGTCACTCAATTTCCACACCTTACCGTACACCGTAGTATCGTCAGCACACAACCGCAGACTGCTGCCCATATTGTCCACCAAATTATTTATGTATGTAGCGAATAATAGCGGTCCTTTCACATTTCCCTGGAGCACTTCTGACGATAGTCTTGTCTCTGATGAACATGGGCCATAGAGGGCAACATACTGGCTTGAGAAGTCTTCGACCTACTTACATATTCGTGATCATATTCCATATGGTCGTAACTTCTTTAACAGCCTGCAATGAGGCACCGTGTCCAACTCTTTCCATAAATCTGCCTGTTGCCCTTCATCTATAGCTCACACTATATCACACGAAAAAAGCAAACTGAATTTCGCACAAGCGATGATTTTTAAAACCGTACTGATCCGCGAACATAAGCTTCTCAGTCTCAAGAAAATTATTTTATTCGAACGGAGAATGAGTTCAAGGATTTTGCAGCAAACCGATCATTGCGTCATCTGGGTTACAGACAATCCTCATGAACTATGAGAGCACACTCGATCCTCTCCGAAAGTTAGTGTATAGTAGGATGTTTCGAAGTACTTGGTCCGTCTTTCTTAACGATGTGACTGTAACGGGATTTTTTGCCTAGAGATGTAGTAGAATATTGTTGTTGATAATCTTTCCCTCCGTATTGTGACATCAGGTTCTGCCAATAACATGGTGCATCACATTTTTATTTCGATGTTATCTAGATGAAACATTTCGCAAACGCTGGACTGAAGAGGTGGACCTTTGGCGTGTGAACCTACGGAAATGTGATGGCCTGTACGGTGAAATGACTTTGGACGTGCACTGATAACCAAAGAGTACACGTCGAAGAAGTGCACTAGCCTCATTTGGACTTGTGTACGTAGAGTGTGTTTTAATTTTATAATAAATACTTAAATAATAACAAATAATAAAATAAAATACAAAAAAATTGAAGTCAATTCCATGTAAGTGTTAACATCTTTTTTGACAACCCTCTATTATAAAGTATTATACATTTGATTGTTGTTATTATTAAAAGCCTAGGCAACTGAGATACATTAAAAGTGAGGGAGTGAGCACCAGTTTATAACTTGGGGAGTCGGGGGAGAGAATATAACATACTGACAACATCCTACCCCGTTTCAGAGCCAAAATCTGCATCCGCATCTGGCGTTTAGTGAAAGGAGCTAAGTCTTCCCGTATGAGCAACATTATTATGACGATATTTTACAAGCAAATATTACCATTAGCATTTCAACTTTGGGGAGCTGATGAGAAGTTCTTTTCATATTTAGTTACTTTGCTCCATGGCTGCTGTCACTCCATTTCGTTTCTATTCCTTTCCGGATGTTTCGCATGGCTGATGTGTTCTATGGACACGGAACAAAGGAATCTCTCACTTTCACGCTCAGCAAATGAGCGAGAATGCGATATTGCAGTAGATTGCAACGTCCTAGCAGATGTTGTTTTACCGTAGTAGTGCTGAATGTGTTGAGCTGCAGGCAGACAAGCTAAATTGTAATTCCCACAGTGTGGACTAAGAGCAATTAGTAATGATAAATTATGTTCTTCGTGTAGATGGAAGATTATCATTTGATGGAAAGTTAGCAGAGCTTTAAAGGTGGGCAGTTAAAAGTAAAAATTAAGCCCAGGTCGTACAGAGACATTTACCTCTCCACAGTGCTATACATAATGCAGAGTGGTTCATGGCAAGACGCGACACACACACACACACACACACACACACACACACACACACACACACACAGGAAGAGAAAGAGGAGAAAGTTGAAGTCGCTGCAAAATAACATACTGCGCAAGCGATGACCGATAAGGTACACCCCACCACCCTCACCAGACCTTAAGAACGTAACACTGCATTACTGTTGTGGACTTCAGTCGTAAGACTGGTTTGATGCAGCTCTACACACCAGTCCACTACTGTAACTTGCATCCACTATAATCTGCTTGCTGTCCGCAGCTCGTGGTCGCGCGGTAGCGTTCTCGCTTCCCGCGCCCGGGTTCCCGGGTTCGATTCCCGGCGGGGTCAGGGATTTTCTCTGCCTCGCGATGGCTGGGTGTTGTGTGATGTCCTTAGATTAGTTAGGTTTAAGTAGTTCTAAGTTCTAGGGGACTGATGACTATAGATGTTAAGTCCCATAGTGCTCAGAGCCATTTGAACCATTTGAATCTGCTTGCTACATTTATTACCCCCACACTTCCGCTACCCAGTTCGAATCAGTACCTGCTAATTAGTACGCAGATTTTCTTGTCTCCAGTCTGCTGACAGGTTTGAAGCGGCCCCCCGCGAATTCCTTTCACCTCAGAGTAGCACTTGCAACCTACGTCCTCAACTGGATATATTCAAATGTCTGTCTTTCCCTCCAGTTTTTACCTCTACAGTTCCCTTTAGTACCATAGAGCTTTCATGCTGTCCCCTTCTTCTCGTCAATGTTTCTCGTATATACCTTTCTTCGCCAATTCTGCGGAGCACCTCCTTATTCCTTATCAGTCCACATCTGATTTTCAATATTCTTCTGCAGCTCCACATCTTAAATGCTTCGATTCTCTTCTGTCCCGGTTTTACCACGGTCCATGCTCCACTACCATACAATGCTGTGCTCCAAACGAACATTCTCAGAAGCTTCTTCTTCAGATTAAGGCCAATGTTTCATACCAGTAGTGCCTTCTTTATTTGTGCTTGTCTGGCTTTTATGTCCTCCTTGCTTCGTTCGTCATGGGTTATTTTCCTGTACAGGTAGCAGAAGTCCTTAACTTCGTCTACTTCGTGACCATCAAGTTTGATGTTATTTTATTGTATTGAACCGGGGACCTAGAAACGACGGAGAGGTTTCGTCCCCGCTGTAGCTCTCAGTGGTTCACAACCCCACAACAGGCTACAGCAGTCTACTCACACCACTGCCGACTCACAATGAACCCAGGGTTATTGTGCGGGACGCCCCCTTCCGCCCTCCCCCCTTAAAGTATTTTTTAACTAATTTAGGTTTTTTTTCTCATGTAGTTCAATAATTGTCACCTTGTATATTTAACTGTTAGGAACACTTTTATGGGTGTATTTGTCTGGACTGTAGCTTTGTACCGAAGTGAAACGGGGACGATAAACAGTTTAGACAAGAAGAGAACAAAAGCTTCTGAAATGCGGTCTACAGATAATGCTGAAGATTAGAGGAGTAGATCATTTAACTAGTGAGCAAGCACTGAATAGAAATGTGGAGAAAAGAAATTTATGGTACAACTTGACTAAAAGAAGAGATCAGTTGATAGGACACCTTATCGGACATAAAGTGATCACCAATGCAGTATTGGAGAGAAGTGTGGGAAGTAAAAATTATAGAGGGAGACCAAGAGATGAACACAGTAAGCAAGTTCAAAAGGATTTAGGCTGCAGTAATAATTTCGGACACGATGAGGCTTACACAGGATAGAGTAGCATGGAGAGCTGCATCAAACCAGTCTTCCGACTGAAGACCGCAACAAAAACAACAACAATACAGTAGTTTCCATTGCCGTATTTATTGTCATGCGGTTGAGTATTGCTGATTCTTCCGCCTTTTACAGGCAGTTTCCGTTTGATTGGTCGACAGTGAAAAAACGCAGGCGTCTACAATGGAGATCGCTTACGAAACACTAGAGTCTTGATCAAGGGTGTGGGACACATACCAAACGGGACTAACATGGGACACTGAACTTCTATAAAGAAGGGTAGAAACCTGAATTGTAAGACACTTGAAAACAGAAGCGAATCG
The DNA here is from genome assembly GCF_021461395.2 of Schistocerca americana. Lineage (NCBI taxonomy): Eukaryota > Metazoa > Arthropoda > Insecta > Orthoptera > Acrididae > Schistocerca > Schistocerca americana. The sequence goes on along the minus strand of NC_060124.1, from coordinate 363,145,285 downwards.
TCTCTGGAAAAGCTACGTAGATAGTTTCATGAACCAGTGTTAAGGTGGGAACATACGACAAATCCCTGTGCCTCTGTTGAGTAGGGATCGCGAAGATAAGATTAGATTAATTAAAACGCGCAAAGAGGCGTTTAAGCAATTACTATTCCAGCACTCTCTGCGCCAATGAAACTGGAAGAAACCATAGCACGTGGTACAGTGCGAGGTAATCTCTTCCATGCATTACAAAGTGGTTTTTGCAGAATAGATGCAGATGCATGTCTGGTACAGTGGCAGAAGAAACGGGGGTAAGGAATTCCCCAGCCTTTCATACGCTCTCGCTTTCGTCTCGGGAACGATGTTCCCTCTCAGAAGAACTCTAGATACTTAAATTCATCGGAATCTTCAGCCAGTCACAGTCTATGCAACGTTGCAGACACATTAAAACCCTCTCAGTTGTCTAAATGTATTCAGGTACATTTTCACAGCGTGCTGTGAGATTACTCAGTTTTAATCTGGACGAACGCAGTAATGCGACTACTTTGATGGACATGATTTTCATCGTCTCAGACACTGGAGAGAAATCGGAAGCCCACGGTGATTCTCGAAGCAAGCGATAGAAGTGAAAATGTAGCGTGCGTTAGGAACCCCCCCCCCCCTCCCCCCAGGCAGATCCATCATTGAAAATTCAGCACTTTCTAATCGGTGCGGTTTTCAGCCATCTCTTTCGTAACTGAGTATGAGCATTTACTTTGATGTCATCAGTTAACGGGTATCTTCTTCCTCCTCCGTTCCTCTTCCCAGCCGTGATAGCTTATACTGCATCCTTTCTTGTGCAGTCTCCTCTCATCCACTGTCCTAGCTAATTTCTTTGTCTCTTCCCGTTCACCTTCTGTAACACAACCTCATTCTTCATTTTATTTCTCATGTTCCATTCTTTTCTACAAATCGACATCTCAAAAGCCTCCAAGCATTCCTCGTCTCTCTATCGCAATGTTCATGTTTCGGCACCACACAGGACAACATTCCATATTTCACTAATTTTTTTCCTTAATTTTTTTTAACAGACCACAGAAGACATTCTTTACTCTGTAAAACGCTTTGATTGTAGTAACTACTCTTTTTCTATTTCTTAATTACATCCACATTACTGTTTATTTTGTATCCTAGGCGTCTGAAGCCATTGCTTTAGCTTTCTTCAAATATATATTCATTCCACGTTCCTCACAGCTGGTGTTCAGTTCTTTCAACTCATTGTAAATAACGTTTTTGTTTTTATATAGTAATATCATGTCGTCAGCAAAGCTTATACATTTCACTATCCTTTCTCACATTGTTACACCACCATTTTGTCGAAAACTGTATTCATCAAAATCATCGAAACAGATATTAAGCAGAATATATGAAAGAGATATGCTTTGTTTAACCGCTCCCTTCAGTCATTTCGTCTCGTATTCTTACTTTCATTCTTTGTCTTACATATTGTTGCTTATTAGTCTACTTTTGAAAGTATCCAATCAGGCCATCTTGACGCTTTGCGCCACTTCCTGTAGTGTATTCGCAGTTGTTTCTCTTTATTTTTTAACAATTGTAGTAATTTTAGTAAATCAGCTATCTGATATAAACGTTAGTTTTTACAACATTCCATATTTCACTAACTGTTTTTCCTTAATTGTTTTTTAAAAAGACCACAGAAGACATAATAAGGCGAGATGCCGCTACAAACTTCAGCAGTACACTGCTTTGAAGCCGACGCCGCCGTGTTAAATGCTCCAAAACATTATCAGACTACTGTTTGCGAGCGCTTCTTGTTCTTAACGTCCATCGTATTCGCGCAACAGTTGTTTTAAATACAGAATGTTACAATGCACAGAGTCAGGAAGGCATTTTCAGAATTTTTTTTTTGGTCTGATATGCATATTTTATCCAATAATATGACTCATTTGGTCTCGTTAAAGTAACTTTCTTTGTTTTATACGTTACAGATAACCAAGAAGGGAAGTATGCGATATGAAAAGGCTGCTTTCGTAATGCAGCATTTTACTTCATAAGAGCTGACGACACTGGTGTTTGGTCTATGTCTCTTTCCCGAAAATGCTGAACACATACTTTGTTATGTTCCGTCGGTTTCCAATCTTTCCTTCTCACAGCGTTCACCCAGAGAATTTTCGAGCTGGACTGATAGGAATATACGTAAAATAAAGCTACATAAATAAAACCACTACACTAAAAATAAACTGTGCAACCAAAGTACGTTTGTATAAAAGATTACATAGCTTAACGAGTCCACTTACGAACGAAATTGATTCCTTTACACTTTAGTCTATAATTGGAATGATTCACCTGTAAACGGCATTAGTGATCAAAACACTTCCACGAGAACTTAATGTTTAGGGCAACTGTCATGGCGGACACTGGCTTCAAGTTTGTGACGTTATGACAATTGCTGATCGTAGAATGATAATTCCCCTTAGCATACCGTATTGGTTTCTGCGCTATGTGAAATAACATTTGTGACGTGTGGCATATTGTAAACTTTGTGGTTGTTGTATGACGAAGTTCTTTAATTTGGTGTGTGTGATTCTGGAAATTTATTTTTCGCTAGAAGCAGCTCAATCGATGTACTTTCATTGTATCTGGACCAAGGGAGAAGTGTAAGAACATAGATTACATGGGATATTAATCTGTTTTGAGTCGCATATTTATCCGGAGTCTGGAAATAGTTTCTCTGTGGCAAAGCATAGTCACAGCTGGAAAAGTGTCCGTTAATGGTAGAACTGAAGATTTATCAGCGGGTCGATATTCCGCTAACTGCTAGCAATTGCAGACATTGGCGGTAAAGATTTCCTTACTTTTTTGTGGCATAAAGTCAGATTATTGCAGGCAGAAACCTCTTTGTCTCTCTTTCCTTCCAGTTAATTCCGATATCCTTGAGGATAAGGACATCTAGAAGTATAATCCACTGAACTCTATCAAAGGCTTAATCCACTGAACTGTACCAAAGATTTTTTGTAACTGTTATGAATGAGTCTTGCGGTTTTAAGCTATGATGTGACAGGCCGTATTTGAAGGTTAAAAACAACTTTTGCAGTACCGTACACAGTGTACTGATTGGTAATTCCAGTCGTTGTTAAAATCGCTCATGCTTTCCCGGAAGACAAATTTGTGGACCGTACGGGGACTGGCACGTTGATGGCCACACAGAGCAGGAAACATTGAGCGCCTGGAGGAGCGCAACCCGCAAAACATCTGTACATCGACCTTGGTTCGCTGGAATGTGCGAGGATTCGAAGGCGGTTTCAAATGCTGGACAAAGCTACCCGGATGAAAAGAAAAAGAACAGTTCCATAAGCGATGGTGTAATACCTCGCTCGAAACCCCAGCAATTCCGTAAATGCGTATTTGTGTTTAAAGCATTGCCTGTTAACAGGTTCTCAGGACACTCACGAAACAAAAAAGCAAAGCTCCCTCATCCTTAATTGGTTATGACCAGTGAAGAATATTAGGGAGTTTGCGTTTCAGTAAACGCACGCCGACTTCCTCGATACAGCAAAAAAGTGAGTAAATAACAGTCTTTAATGTTCATTTGGAAGGAAAAGTGCAAATGAACGAGCGTGCCCTGTAACAGCGTTAATATCACAGGCCGGGGTTTCCTAGAATTACGGACGTGCGGTAATGGAAAGACTTGGCGGACAGCGTCCTCCATAAAATCGGGTTTTAATGCGCCCGCTCTTGACGTCTCGGCTCATTTAGGCTGAAATACGTCCCGTACCGAGTACAAAGTGCTTACAACGCGCTCGCCCATTCAGGTAGAAATTTCTGCGCCACAAGCAGACAACGATACGGACATGACAGCGCGCAAACACGCTCCTCAGACGTTTTCTCCAAATGGGGTTCCCATTAAAAGTAGCCAGAGATTAACTATATGCGTCCTTGAAGTCGCCAGACACCAGTGTTCAGGTTCTGTATCACTCATGCGAAAGAAGTGGGCGCCCCGCTTATGCAACACCTTGTTGAGGTGTCTCTTCGCATTTTCTCACACCGTCATCCATCGAATCACTTAATTCCTTCTCGGTCATCCTCTTGACCTTAATGGCAGATACTCGGACCAAGTCAATAACCTTTTCCTTAGTATCGACAAATTTATTACTGTCGAAAGGGACGACTCGCCATGTTTTCGTTTTCAGTTGCTGTGTTAATAGACACGCACGAAAATGCTTCAGAACCATTACAAACCTTTACTCTTGATCTACAGTTTCAAAATTTGTGGTAAGATGACAGATATTCGCAATAAGGTTCCACAGCAACATAGGAAATATTATATTATAAAACTAGCTATAGAGTACAAAGTTCATTAACAGGGAATTAATTTCAGTCAACGATGACCATCTTCAGATCTGAGTAAATCCAGTATACCAAATGACTCGTGTCATTGCATATACAGGGCGATTCAGCTGCCCCTACCGATAGGTTTCCTGCAACCTGCAACTCCTTCAAAAACCATGAGTGAGATTTTCATATTTTCTCGCTCACTACTCGCAAACACTTACTCCCACACAAAAATTGGACAGGATCTTTCTGTAGGAAATTTAATTTACTTAATTTTGTATTTGAATGTGTTTCCGCTGGAAGCCATGGTTTTCGAGTTATTCACGAAAAACGTGTTAGATCACTCTTTTACGTTTCTCTTGAATAATTCGAAAACTACGGCCTCTAGCGAAAACGTGTCCCAATATGATACATCACTACATTACATTTTCTACAAAAAGGTCCTGTTCGTAATTTCTGTGGGACCAACAGTATGCACATAGCGACTAAGACATTTCAAAAAATCTTGCACGTGTTATCTGGAGGCACACAAGTTGCATAAAACCCATGGGTAGGGGCAGCTGAATCACCCTCTATAGATAGTACAGTTACATTAATCATGATCATTATGCTTGCTGTACATGTTGACACTTTAAAGACATGAAATATACTTCAATATGGTGTGATGGTCGTGATAAAAAAAAACCTTTTTTGATTTTGTGACGAAGCTTGTATGGCTATATACGCAATGACACGAATTATGTAGTACACTAGATTTACTCAGGTCTGAGGATGGTCATTGGTGAATGAAATTAATTATCTGATTAATAAACTTTTGTGGTCTTTGACTGGATTTATAATAAAACAACGATTAAGACACAACTTACAAGAGAAAAACAGTGGAAGCAGCGATGGTAAAACTACTTCAGAAGCGTCATTACATTCGACAGCTTTGTCAAGTCATGTGGAAACTACCAAAATATACGAGGGGAGAGATTATTTACCTATTAAAAAGTCTTTATGGGAATTATATCTACATATAAAAATTCTAAAGCTTACAATACGCAATACACACTCAGATTTTAAAGAAAACTCTGGAGTTTTTGACAGAAACGGCAGATCATTCCCGGATTTCAATGTAACGAAAGTCATTTACATACAAAATGTTTTGCACATTGAAAACCACAAGGTATGTTTGGGGAATAATTTTTTTTCACCTCTACAGTTGTTCGAAGAAATGATCTGTCGAACGCTGTCTCTCCATGGAGTTGTTTGAGACTTTCTACTCTCTCATTATTGCTAAGTACAGTCTGGCGCCCTAGTGCCGTGTAAAGGAGGTATTTTGAATCAAGTTTTTTCAGTGCTTTAAGCAGAATATTGTACTTTCCACTGCTCATTTCCTTGCAAACCATGACAGAGGCGGGGAGTTGCATAGAATTTTATTATAATATTCTTGAGTCCTCCTAGCTTCGTTCTAATGCGTCTAGAACAATGAAAACCAAACAGAAGACGCAGGACCTGAAAACAAGTGCGCAAACAACTGAGAAACTTGCAAAAGTCTTCGTTGTCAAAGCTGCCCTGTCAGTACCTAGCTCTGTTTCTTACTGCTTACGATTCCGTGTATGAACTGCTCAATTTAAATGAATTGTAAGTATATTGCTCGTAATCTAGGTTATTTTTGTTCCCATTGGTTTTTTGTGCACTCGCATTTAATGGGGGTCCCAAGAATCATCATTGATTTCTGCCGTTTGTAGTACCTATTAATAACGTGTAAAAACATTTGCGTAACTATTGTCGCATTTTTAGCGTTTGCAAGGACGAATGGTCTAGTCACCAAGCCTACAAAGCATACTCATCTGTGTCTACATCCATACTCTGCAAGCCACTGTGAAATGCACATGGCACTCAGTGGCGAGGATCAACATCATTCAGAGCAGAATATTTATTTCATGACCAATACTGCCAAAACCTGCTTCCATGGCGTTCTCCATTAAATGCAAGAAAGTACAGAAAACGGATGTAAACAAAAATAAGGTACAATAAAAGCAATATAACTGAATCGAGCAGTCCACACACAGATTTGTAAGCAGTAATAAACACAAAGAAGTCCACAGAACACCATGTGACGAAACCAGCTACTGTTTTATATTAAACAAAACCAAATCTGCAAAACTTTACCCCACCCAAGATTACGGATGCGAGCAGAAGTCAATCAGAAAACGAGCAATATATTTACAATGCATTTGAAAGAGCGCAATAAACACGAGAAGTTGTAATCAGATGCGCAATGTGATGAAACCAACTGCTGTTAACTACGAAAGGATAACAAACATGGAAGACTAAAACTCAGCCAATAAGAAAGTGGGATGACGGACTGATAATACTGCAGCACTCCAAGTGCCCTGGCAACGAACTAAGGTTGTGTTACCGGAAGTCCCTATGTGAGTTTCACCAGTGGTGTACATTGTGCTTGTTAAAGTATCACAAAAAGGGCACCACAGAATCGAGCTTCTTAAGGAAACTGCTTAGGGAGGATAGACTGTCTGCAAGTGTTTGGGTGCGGTCCACGGAGCGTGTAAGTGTTACTCAGAGAGGCAGCCACGCTGGGCGCTCGTCCGCGTTTCAGATGTGCTGGGCGCGAACGGCAGCCAGCCCAGCCGGTCGAGATGCTATCTCCCTGTCCGAGGGGCGCCGTGCCTCGCTGCACGCCGGGCTTACTGCCGCCTGTGTCGGCGCATACCGAGTTGCGGCAACTCTCAAGCCCGCGGCCTCAGCACGTACAAAGACATGTACAAGGGGCATTCAAATGAAACCCGTTCACTACTGTAAAGTAACGGTAACGATGTTATTAACTCAACAATGTAGTTACACACAGCAGACATACTGAAGAATAGTCGCCAAAACTGTTGGGCACATTTATCCCATTGCGATACTGGCCAGTCGATTCTATCCTTGAAGAAGGCTGCTGTCACACACTTCGTCGTCCGTTGCGAATCGGTGTCTGTGAATAGCTTGTTTTAGTAGTCCAAACATATGAAAGTCACGCGGTGAAAGGTCGCGACTGTATGGTGGATGTTCCAGAGTTTCCTACCGAAACTGCTGCAGTGTCGTCTCCACCGCATTGGCCGTGTATGGGCAGGCATTATCATGCAGGAGGATAACGCAATTGGACAACATGCCTCGGCGTTTTCGACTTGATGACTCGTCTAAGGCTTTGTAAAGTGGCTTGACAACGCTGGGCATTGGTGGTGGTTCCACTTTCCAGGAACTCAACAAGCAGTGGGTCCTTGTGGTCAAGAAAGAAGGACATCATGACCTTACCAGAACTGGTGTGCACAGCCTTTGATTTCTTTGGAGGTGGTGTGGTCGCATTTTTCCACCGCTTACTCAGGGGCTTGCTTTTCGGTTCAAAATGGTGGAACCATGCTTCGTCACCTGTGAGGATACGTGACAGAAAGCCGTAATCCTCCTCATGATAACGCTGCAGATGACTCAAAGGCAGAGCCTTGCGAGTATTGCGATATTCGGCCGTCAGTTGGTAGGAACCCACTGCGCACAGATTTTTCGGAAGTTCAAGTGTTGATGCATTATTGTGTGGGTGGTGCCCACCCTAATACCAGTAATCGATGGATCTCATCCACGGTGATTCTGCGGTTTTCCAAGACTAAAACATCCATTTCCGATGTGATGACACGATGAGGCTGTCCAGGACGAGCATCGTCTTCCAGTGACTCGCGCCCCTCAAGGAATCGTTTGCTGCATTCCACAACACATGAACGACTTAGACTGTACTCACCGTACACAGCTCTCATCCGTCGATACATTTCACGGCTTCCAACTCCCTCCGCCGCCAAAAATTTAATAACTCCTCGTTGTTTCTGCTTGTGTATTAAACTGGGGACCTAGAAACGACGGAGAAGCTGCGCCCGACCGTAGCCCTCAGTGGTTCACAACCCCACAACAGGCCACAGCAGACCACCCAACCTACCGCCACCCTACACCGAACCCAGGGTTATTGTGCGGTTCGGCCCCCAGTGGACCCCCCCCCCCCCCCCCCCGGGAACGTTTCATACCAGACTAGTAACCCCAATTGTTTGCGTGGTAGAGTAATTATGGTGTACACGTACGTGGCGACTGTTTGCGCAGCAATCGCCAGCAATGTAACTGAGGCGGAATAAGGGGAACCAGCCCGCATTCGCCGAGGTGGGTGGAAAACCGCCGTAAAAACCATCCACAGGGTGGCCGACACACCGGAACCCGACACTAATCCGCCGGGCGGATTCGTGTCGGGGACCGGCACGCCTTCTCGCTCGAGAAGCAGCGCGTTAGACCGCGCGCCTAGGCGGGCGGGTTGTTCATGCGTACTCTCCTGCATGTTCGGTAGTGGACGATAACTTCCGTGACCACCTTCTCTTCGGCGTAAAACCACACTGGCGCTATGCAACATCAAACGGTGCGCACGCATCAGTCTCTCTACCAATAGACGCCGCCACCATACCCGCAATTACGGTGTGCCACCTTACGTGTAAGGCAAAGGTAGACGCACTGACCAGGTTTCATTTGAATTAACCTCATATCTAGCCTCACCTCTCCAAAAAGCAATACCCGATCACAAGTATCTGGGCATCCCTATGTAATGCACAATTTGGCCATATCAGATGTCGCGAGGGGCGGACCTCCAGGTATAAAAGAAAGGTGGGAGTTCAAATGGCTCTGAGCACTATGGGACTTAACATCCATGGTCATCAGTCCCCGAGAACTTAGAACTACTTAAACCTAACTAACCTAAGGACATCACACAACACCCAGCCATCACGAGGCAGAGAAAATCCCTGACCCCGCCGGGAATCGAACTCGGGAACAAGGGCTAGGGAGGGAAGGAAGGTGGGAGTATTGTCTTGTCAGTAGAGAGGCAGTAACAGCTCAGTGCGCCGAGAGAGCTTAGCGACTTCGAATGTCTACCAGTTTCTGGATGCTACCTGAGTAACAAATCCATTAGGCACATTCCAACAGTTCTGAAGCTGCCCAAGTTGACTGTTGGTGATGCAATTATGCAGTGGAAATCTGAAGGAATAACCGCAGCTAAACCAAGACCGGGCAGACCTCGTGTACTGACGGACAGGAGCAATCGAAAAATTGCTGAGTGATTGAAAAAAATTGCATGATATCAGGGGGAAGGAACCGCTAGTCAATTCCGGTATACAGCTAGCCGTCCAGCTACCACCGTAAGTCTGCGTAGCAAGTTGCAAAGAATGGGATACAATGCTCAAGCAGTTCCTCAAACATTTTTTGTAGTCAATGATAACCGACGCTCGAGGTGGTGCAAAGAGCGACGCCACTGGACGTTGGACGACTGGAAACGAGTAATATGGAGTGATACATGACGTTATACCCTGTGGCAATCCGATGGGAGGGTTTCGGTTTGGCGACTGCCAGGAGAACTTTACCTGTCATCAAGTGTAACGCCAACAGTGAAGTACGGAGGAGGTTGTTACGATATGTAGCTGTATTTTGCAGTTAGGATGCGGTCTTCACGTTGCGCTTACGAAAACGCTAAATGCGGAACAATGTGAGCACATGTTACAGCATTATATACTATGTGCAGCAGAGGAACAAACGGTTCAAATGGCTCTAAGCACTATGGGACTTAACATCTGAGGTCATCAGTCCTCTAGACTTAGAACTACGTAAACGTAACTAGCCTAAGGACATCACACACGCCGATACCCGAGGCGGGAATCGTCGAACCTGCGACCATACCAGCCGCGTCGTTCCGGACTGAAGCGCCTAGAACCGTTCGGCCACAGCAGCCGGCGCAGAAGAACAGTTCTGAGACACTGATGATTTGTATCAGCATTTTACTTATCCTGTCATAAAACAGCATCTGTGAGGCAATGGTCCGTGTACAACAGCATTCCTGAAACAGGTGAACCTGCCCATAGTTCCGACCTGAACTCAATGGGACACCTGTCTGATGACTTAGAACGTCGACTTCTCTCCAGATTTCAGCGTCAACATCGCTACCTTCTCTGGTTTCGGCTCTTGAAGAAGAATGGGCTGCCATTCCTCATTGAAAGAGTCCTCAGCAGAGCTGGAGCTGCCAGAAAGCCGAAGGCTGGACACACACCGTATTAATGTTCACTAGTAGGTGACCACATACTTTTGATCAGATAAGTGCACGTCAGTTTTACATATAGTGCACAATACGCATAGATATGCAAATAATTGGCATTTCAGCAGAATCGCACGAAGTTCCTAGTAATAAAGCCATCTGCAATGCGTATAAAAGGAAAGATTCCTCTGTGAGTTCCTCATTCCGAAATTGCATTTTAATGTAGTTCGTTTGCTAGCAGCATGTGTCGGAATTCGACAGCGAAAGGATAGTAGACTATCGAGTCTACAGCTTATTGTTCGACGACGTTGCTGCTTGCGTTACTCTGGATTCGTGCCAATATGGAATCGATGGTTTCGGGGAGGCTCTGCTTAACGCCTTGCAGGATCTCATTGGCCCCAAATGATTAGTGCCCAAGAGGACACACAGGATCTTACAGACATGTCACGCATCTTGAGTCAAGAAATGGGTTTGTATTGTATTGTATGAATGTTAACCGGGGGCCTAGAAACGGCGGAGAGGCTCCGACCCCGCCGCAGCCGCAGTGGTTCACAAACCCCACGACGACTACCGCAGTCCAATTCACCCCTCCGCCGCCCCACACCGAACCACTCTTTGAGGGTTATTGTGCGGTTTGGCTCCCGGTGGACTCCCCCACGGAACGTCTCACACCAGACGAGTGTAGCCCCTATGTTCGCGTGGTAGAGTAATGGTGGTGATCGCGTACGTGGAGAACTTGTTTGCGCAGCAATCGCCGACATACTGTAGCTGAGGCGGAATAAGGGGAACCAATCCGCTTTCGCCGAGGCAGATGGAAAACCGCCGGGCGGTTTCGTGCTGGGGACCAGGCTCTCCTTCCCAGTCCGGAAAGCCGTGCGTTAGACCGCACGGCTAACCGGGTGGGCCAAGAAATGGGCTTATTTCCAGCAAGATACGTATCGACGCGGACTGTGCGTGGAGTACCACGGCCTGCCAGCACGGCGACCATTGTAGCAGTTTTCCTTGACACACCAACACAGACACGCGCGACGACAATAGTACGCCAAGAGTCAACACAGGACACCACGTCCTGGTTCTCTGTACACCATCATGGTGGACGTATCCTTACGTGGAGTCTCAGAGGAGAAGCAATGTTGCCAGATTCCACTCGTCATCGTCACAAGGGCCCAGCACCTGACGTGACTCTTACGCACTGTACATAAGACGATCATCTTTGGTTCTCATAGCTGACAGATTAGACAGCAGGCGTTACATTACGTTCGATGGCGGTGTCCTATCTTCGAGGCATCCGTCACTTTATCAGGCGTTATATTATGTTCGACTGTGTTGTCCTGTCTTCGAGATATCCGTCACATTATCTTTCAACAAGATAACCCAAGACCACCCGCTGCGTGTGCTGTCCTAAACTAGCTCGAAACAGAGGGTTTTCGACTATAGCACTGACCAGAATTTTCTCCAGACGTGTCATTCACTACAGACATCTGTCACGGGTTCCTGATAGATGGGCATGCCATTACTCACCAATCACTGCGGTTGATGAAATCTGGCATAACAGCACGGAATGCCATACCCACATCTGTCATCCATTCTCTGTTCCACTTGATGCCCAGCTGTGTTAAAGTTGCTGTTGCTGCCAGAGGTCTATAACTCCAAGTCATCGATTAATTTAATCATGTACTGTTCTACTATATTTTATATGCACGGTTAGAAAAATTCCACGCAGTTGTTCCCATTTCCTTGATGCCCTTGACCACTGATGATTCACCGCGTTTAGGGGCAGGTTTCCAGGCAAGGGCAAGAGGTTGCTCCTGAGCTCACCCGCTTGTTCGCCCTCTTTGACAAGGCCGTTGGCAGGGTAAGAATGACTTCTTGTACCAGACATCTTCGGCCGCCATTGCTGATTATTTTTATTCAAAATTACCTCTTACCCGCGACTGCGCTCTCATATCAGTAGCTTTTTTTATGATGAATGACGGTAAGTAAGTAAACTACTGCCCGTGCAATAACATCAGCTGCCGTCAGATGTGTGCCTGTTTGCGTAAGCGTTGCTCGTGATGTGCACCCCACTCCCCCAGTGCACGATGCGACGGCTAGTGCAGCGTCGCTGCCAGGCAGTGCGTGTGCGTGCAGATAGGCATGCGCAGGAGAGCTCATCTGTGCATCGCGCTATTGAAGTAGCTACACATTTTACAGCGTCTATATAATGCAAAAAATAGTGTCGAAGTATGGATTAAGCACACTGAAGATTATATAACCATTGTATTCATTACTTTCAATCGTATCATGTAGCACATATCAACGAACAAAAGCATTTCACAAATGTGAAAAAGTTCAAAGGTACCTCCACGCCAATTTTCATCGCAACCAACTCAGCAGGTTAGTCGGGAAAAACTAACAGACAGTTATTTTCGTATTTATGATATTAGTATGGATAAAACTGTCAAATGTGATATCTCGTTTTTCCGTGATTCGATTGTAATGAACTAAAACCTATACGGTGCCCCAAGCTACGCTCAAGTTAGTTGCGGTAACCTCATGAAAATTCGTCTACCAGTTTTGGAGAAGCATTTTCCAACAGGAAAACAGACAGACACGACAATTATGGTTCATATAGCTCTGAGCACTATGGGACTTAACATCTGAGGTCATCAGTTCCCTAGAACTTAGAACTACTTAAACCTAACTAAACTAAGGACATCACACACATCCATGCCCGAGGCAGGATTCGAACCTGCGACCGTAGCAGTCACGCGGTTCCGGACTGAAGGGCCTAGAACCGCTTGGTCACCGCGGCCGGCACACGACAATTTTACGCATTTATTATTAGCATAGATTTCGGAGATTCTTCAGGTATATTTTGTATTTTGGTACAAAGGATCTATGGTGTCCGGTGACTCATTACAAAGTAAATACATTTTCCTTGAGGAGTACATGCGGGGAAAGTAGTGACTAGATGGTTGAACGAGTAGTCATCAGTTTATCGTCGAGGGTGGGAGGCTAGCTGTCAATTTGTTAGGGAAGTAGAGCTCAGTTTGGGGGGAGTAGTAGTCAATTGGAGATGGGTGTTAACTTTTGGAGAAGGGAGAGTAATCATCACAGGTGGATGGGCATAACAGTCAGTGGCCCGTTTTGGGAAAGTCTTACCTGTTTCTTGGATGTAGCGGTCAGTTTTCGAGGAGAGATGATCACTTTGGAGGAGAAGTTTGGGATAAATAATGGTGAATTTCTGGAAGAAGGTGGGGAGTAGTGTTTTCTTTCGGATGGGAGTATTTGTCGGTTGTAGAAGGGATTGTGTTTATTTTCTATTGGGAATAGCAGTTTTGTTGAGAGAGAGGGGGGAGGGGGGAGGGGAAGAGAGAGAGAGAGAGAGAACGGGGGGGGATGGGGTTGGGTTGTTTTGGGGAAGGAGACCAGACAGCGAGGTCATCGGTCTCATCGGATTAGGGAAGGACGGGAAAGGAAGTCGACCGTGTACTTTGAAAGAAACCATCCCGGCATTTGCCTGGAGTGATTTAGGGAAATCACGAAAAACCTAAATCAGAATGGCCGGACGCGGGATTGAACCGTCGTCCTCCCGAATGCGAGTCCAGTGTCTAACCACTGCGCCACTTCGCTGGGCGGGGGGGGGGGGGGGGGGGGGATGGTTGCCCATCAGTACGGACGAAGGGAAGGTTCTGGTGATATGTACATCGACTAAATGGGCCTCTATTACTGCATGGCAACTTTGGTTGGAATAAAAGTGACTGGGTTACTGTACGTTGTACAGGACTGGGGTGGAAATGATGGAGAGAGACAGTGACGTTGATTGCATCATTCCAAGGGTCAACAAATACGCGCTTGAGAAACTAATGTTGATAAAGACGGATTTTCTGCACAGCCAATTAAAAGGCTGCAAGGTGTGCTGGGCGCTGCACGAACCCCGTAACCTTCTCGGCCGGCACTTTCTCCCGCCCGCGATGCGCGGGCGAATGCGCCCACGCGACACTCGAGTACGAATGAAGCCGTGCTCTGTGCAGAGAACAATGGCTGTCGTAAACAGTCGGTGCGCCGTGAAAGATCAACGAGATGTCCTCTTGTTACCGCCTACCACGGTTCGCAGTTCAAGGGACTGTTCTTCTACTTAGTACCGCAACAGACAGATAGAGTCGGACCCAATGGAGATACAGTGAAATAGATTTAAGAGTAACATCTTGTCGCATCCGACTGTTGATTCGTGTTTCACCTGAACATTGGCCGCTAACATATGTAAGCTGGATCAAATGTCTTGAATACCGAAAAGAGGGACAAAGCATGCACAAAGCTTTGAAATTTCTCTTTCACTGCGACTGATTACGTTTTCATTCCAGAAGTTCTGTTTCCTAGAATGTTACTGATACACTCGAAGATCTATTTAGTTACACTGAACGTCTGCGCACTCAAGGACACCGAGGTACAAATTGCAGCTCTTTTCCCTATGGGATGTAGATGTAAAAAGGTATCGTTAAGTTGGTATGTCACTGAACAAAGCACAGCATCTAGGTTGTACACACTCTTGAAAATAAGCCCTTCGTCTGCACTTAGCCCTACCCTACAACTAGTAATGTGGGTCGTATTCAAAATCAAGCTGCGTTCACGAAGAGATTTAAAAAATTTAGTTATCATTATCGTAACTTTCTTCTCGTCACTTCCACGTCTCTTCTTTCAGTCCAACAGCGAACTAATATTTTTGCCTCCGTGTGAACATTTCGACTGAGAATGATATTTATACATCCATTCACCAAATATCAGAAGCATTTTAAAATAAAATATTTGAGGTACTATTTGTGGTCTTTCCAAGGCTTTTAATTGGGGTAGTGTATCGTCCTCAAGTTGAGGCATTTTCGCCTGCGATTGCTTGTTACGTGGTTAAATCTTTACTGCCGCGGTCAGTTCAAATTTGAGCAGAAAAAAAGGCAGCAGTACAGGTCAGGACGGCGGCATTCTATAGAACTAAAGCACTGATTTGCTATAACTACTTCATACAGTATTGGAATGAAGATGATGGTTAATAAACTTGTGAGTGTACTTTAAATACTAAAAACTACTTGAAATTTTATACTCTACATTTACATTAATAACAAATAGTGTGCTGCGAAGGGTGCTTTTGGTACCTATAACTGTTTTGCCCCCTCTGTTCCAATCGCGAATGGTGCGTGGGAAGAACGATTGCCACTAATTTCTCGAATTTTCTCATTGTGGTTATTTTGCGAAACATTTTTGGGAGGAAGTAATGTGTTGCCTGACTCTTCCCGGAGAGACGTCTTTCAAATTTTCTGTAGTACACTTCTCTGTGATAGAAAACGCCTCTTGTAGCGTCTGCCGCTAGAGTTTGTTGAGCACCTCTCTAACGCTGTCGCACGGACTCAACGAACTCGTGACGAAACGCCCCTAACTTCGTTGGAACATCTCTGTCTCTCTTATCAGTCCTACCTAGTAAGCATCCCGTACTGGTGAACAATATTCAAGAATCGGTAGAACAAGTGTCTTGTAAGCCACTTTTTTAGGGGATAAATAGTGTAGTTGTAAAGTAGTGGATTTATTTTCCTATGTACGTGCAATGTGTTACATTTATTTACGTTCAGGATCAACTGGCAGTCCCTGCATCGTTTATCAGTTCTCTGTATATCCTTCTACAAATCGTTCCTTTCTTATGGCTTTGCTGACTTCTTATAGACAACGACATCATCTGCAGATATCGTTAAGGCCTTCCGACGCATTTTACTAGATCAGTAAACAGTAACGGTCTATCATCATACTTCCTTGGTGTACTCCCGAAATTACCTTAAGATCTGTCGATATTTTTCCGCTAAGAGCGACGTATTTAGCTCTACCCGCAACGAAGTCTTGATTCTAGTTGCAAATCTGGTCTAATGCTCTCTGGCTCGTATTTTTTCTGCATTAAACGGCAGTGTGTGACAGTGTCGAATGCCCTCCTGAAGTCAAGAGAAACGCATCAACCTGAGCGCCTATGTCTAGAGCGCTGTCTCACGGAGGAACAAAAAGAGCTAAGTTTAGCAAGATCTCTGTTTCAGGGATACACGTTGATCTTTACAGAGGAGATTTTCGTTCTCCAAAAACGTCGTAACACATTAGCATAAGCCATTTTCATCAGACTGACGTTATCGATACAAGCCTGTCGTACGACGCTTCTTGAAAACGGGAATGACCTGCGGCTCTTTCCAGTCGCTAGACACTCTTCGTTGCTCCAGCGACCTACGATAAACTTCTGCTAGAAGGGGAGCTAATTCTTTCACATGATCTGGACCTCATGCCTTTCCACTACAAAGTGATTGTAGTATGATCATGGAATGAAGGCTTTCAGGGTAGGTGTTGTCATCACTTATCTCTTCCGGGCTGAGATGCCGTGGTCCATACATAAGACTCTCCCCTGACGTTTCGCCTTCGACTGCGGAAGGCATCCTCCGAGGACAATCGGCGAACAGCAACGAGAGCGCGAGTGAGCGCCGTATATATAAGCCATCCAGAGGGCGCCGCTGTCAGTCACGTGACGTCGGCTGTGCTATGATCTCTAATACTGCCAACTTTCTCAATGGAAATTAATCGATTGTCACGCTGTTGCTGCAATGTTAACATCTATATCTTATCCAACTTAATGCCTTCATCTTTTCTATTAAAATTATTGCAGTGTTTGGCAATCTCAATGACTTTTCCGTACATTCGCGCATAATAAGGCATTTTGCGAAACATATTTGGGAGGAAGTAATGTGTTGCCTGACTCTTCCCGGAGACTAGATATGGATGTCAACATTGCAGCAACAGCGTGACAATCGATTAATTTCCATTGAGAAAGATGGCAATATCAGAGATCATAGCACAGCCGACGTCACGTGATTGACAGCGGCGTCCTCTGGATGGCTTATATATACGGCGCTCACTCGTGCTCTCGTTGCAGTTCGCCGCTTGTCCTCGGAGGATGCCTTCCGCAGTCGAAGGCGAAACGTCAGGGGAGAGAGTTATGTATGGACCACGGCATCTCAGCCCGGAAGTGTTAAGTGATGATTGTAGTTGTTTTTCTAGTCTGCAACCAGTTACCTCAATTACTACCATTTCGGAGTTCGCACTATGATTGAAAGGCGGGATCATATCATTATCCACCGCAGTGAAACAATTTCTGAGACCGAATTCACTATGTCGACCATTTCTCTGGCTTTTTCCGTTTCAGTGCCATTATGTTGACTGAGTGACTGAACAGATGACTTCGAACTGCTTTCTTATTCTACGTAAAACCAAATCTCTCACAGTTTTTAGACAGATCGGTTGACAAAATTTTACTTTCAGAGTCACTGAACGCTTATCTCATTGCTCTCCTTACGCTTTTTCTCGCTTCGTTGAACATTCGTTTGTCAGCTAGATTTCGACTTCTCTTGAGTCTGTGATAAAGCTCTTCTTTGTTCACGCTGCTGTTTTTAACATTCCATTAAACCACAGGGGATCTTTCCTATCCCTTAAGGCCTTGCTCGGAAGGTCCGAATAGTAGTCATTTCTTAATTCACATTATACTATGTTTGAGAGCTAATATTTTGAGTAACTAACAAAACAACTACAGCAATTAGCATGTAGCATCTATGGCGCCACAAACTGACGCCCTACACACACTAGTCACACACGACCTCGTACCAACTAAAATTCGTTACCGACCATTGGTCCCTTATTCCAAATACTCTGTTTATGATCCTCTGTCGTTCGTACAATTTTTACTCTAATGGTTTGGAGTTATCTGTAAAGGTGTTTTGATACTAGTGTTAGCGTATAAACTCGATGAGTCAGCAACGTAACTGCAGTAATCGTGTAGCACTATTACTGAAAACTCAATTTCATTATTCGTGGTGGGCTGCATGTGGATTTTTATGCTCGCAACAATTTAATATCAAATATATTAACATAAGGTAGTATCAAAAAATTTCCGAAGAATATTAATTGAAATTATTACGTCTTATTCTTCTCCTTTACCTTCAAAATAGTTCGCCTAGTAGCGAGTTCACCAATGCCATTCTCCCAGACACTTTTTCAACGCATCCCGTCTGTTTTTGTTAGGGAGTTTACTGCCCTGTGCTAGTCCGCTTTAATCTCTTCCCCTGGATCAAATATTCGCTTCTTCAACTTGATCTAAATATTGGGGAAGAGGAAGAAGTCACACAATATTAAGTTAGGTGATTAGGCGAGTGGGAAACAACTGACATCACGTTAGTCAAGAATTTCCTAACAATGTAGCCCGCGTAAGGTCCTGCATTGTCAGGATGGAATTCCCAGTCGCCTTTCTGCGGAGGCTGCATGTCCTCCCTCAAACATCTTATATGAACAATCCCGTTAATATACAAAAAGAAAAAAAAATAGAAAATGCATACTTGTCGTGTTTTTGTAAGCCGAGGTGAAGGACGACACTTCCGCTGCGATTTTTGCGTAGTTTTACCGCCAAAGCAATAAACCCAACTTTCGTCACCAATTACAGCTATTTCAAGAATGCTTTGATCTTTTAGGTCAGTTTTGTAAGGTCTTTGCAGACTTTTATGTGATGTCTTCAGGCATTCGTGGCACAAATTTCACCAAAATCCTTCTCATGTTCAGTTCTTCTGACAGATACTTTCAAATGTGCCACAAAGCACTCCTTAGGTGTTGCACTGACCTTGCATAATCCGTCTACGATCTTGCTGAATCATACCCCTCACTTAATGAATCTTGCCACTTGACGCCAAGAATTGTCGTCAGCAGCAGTCGATGGTCACCCGTTCTTGAAATGTCCACACTAGTCGTCAATTTGTGTCTGAGTTAAAGCGTTGTCTCTAAAAGTTTGTTGCAACATTTTCTGCCTTTCTGTAGCAGTTTTCCGAGGTTTGATAAAAAATCTTTTTAGACATTTGCTCTTTCAAGTGAGCATTCCCTCGCATAATTCAAATTTTACTTTGTACTTAGTCAAGAACCTACTTACTTTTGTATCGGTCGGTGACACAAGTTGCTGTTCACATGAGAAAATCCCTATTTCACACACACACACACACAATTAGGAAGCACAAACAAAAGAGGAGGACTCACTGACTATCGCGATGTATCCTGCACCGCAGTTTTTACGATTTTCCGTTCAGCATTTACAAGAAACAGTAGCGACCGCTTTCACGTCTGCCTATCGTGGACTGACACACAAGCCGGGGCCACACTGCTGGCTATCAGGCGACTACGATAACGGGTCATTAAGCCCGCAGTAACGGAACCGTTCGTCGCACGCCAAGTTCTGCCCTGAATTACTTCTGAGCCCGAGCTTCTTACTTGTTCATTTCTTCGTGATAGATCCCGTGAAAACTACAATCAACAGAGACATGATTAATACAAGAGTCATTGCTATTTAGAGGTCCAAGAGTCGTGTTACCTCACATGATGCAATGTCTCAGGTAAGTGATTTAGTGTAATCTGTGACAAAGAGCAGCGTGAGGTAACAAAGGCCACAGGAATGTCCCAATGTTTGAGTTTACCACTGTGGTCTTGCTTTCAAGCCACAGGAAATTTGCAAAGCAGCTCAGAGAAAAATCGTCCACGAAGAACGTCTCGATCACAGTTCGCCGAGATATGCGCCATCAAACAACTAGACTCAAATGAGCTTTGCAAACAACTATACTCTGCAGAATAGCAAGCAAAACTGCCGGAATCTTCTTCGTGTAGGTGATATCTACGGTTGTAGGCTGATGGTTCGTGAGCCATTAACAAAACGGCATCCTGTCTGAAAGACGTTGAGCGCAGGAACATTTTGTGTTGAGTTACTCTACATAGAGTTATATATTGTACTCAGACGATTGCGAATTAGGGTCCTTTATAAAACGGAAATGAGTGTTGTTTGAAGTTGTGGTTTTCAGTCCGAAGGCTGGTATGATGCAGCTCTCCATGCTAGTTTATCCTGTGAAATCCTCTTCATGTTTGCTTGATTACTACGACCTACGTCCCCTGCAACCTGCTTACAGTGTTTTAAGCATTGGTCTCCCTCTACAGTTTTTATCCTCGCACTCCCATCACCGAACTGACAATTCCTTGACGCTTCACGATATGTCCTATCAACCGACACGTTCTGTTATTCATGTTGTAGCATAAATTTCTCATTTATCCTACAGTCCTTCCCCATTAGTTACTCGACCTACCCATCTAACCTTCAGTATTCTTCTGTAGCACCAGATTTCAAAATCTTCTATTCTCTTCTTGTCTAAAGTGCTTATGGTCAACATTTTACTTACGTACAATGCTACACTCCAGATTAATACAAAAATGGTTCAAATGGCTCTGAGCACTATGGGATTTAACATATGAGGTCATCAATCCCCTAGAACGTAGAACTACTTAAACCTAACTAACCTAAGGACATCACACACACATACATGCCCGAGGCAGGATTCGAACTTGCGACCGTAGCGATCGCGCGGTTCCAGACTGAAGCGCCTAGAACAGCTCGGCCACACCGGCCGGCTGATATTATACGTTAAGAAGACCCACTTTTTCAGAAATGCTTTTCTCGATAATGACAGACTGCGATTTAAATTATCTCTATTTTGCCCTTCTTCAGTTATTTTACTGCCCAGGTAGCAGAATTCATCAACTAATTTTAGTGTCTCATTTCCTAATGTGATTCCCTCAGAATTCGATTACACCTCATTACGCTTATTACTCTCGTCAAGACATTTCCCACTCCGTTCAACTGCTCTTCCAGGTACTTAACTGTTTGTAACAGAATTACAATGTGACCAGAGACTCCGTCCGGACAGGTCAGCGCACGGCTCCCTGGCCGTTGCCTTTTTTCTTTACCGAGCCACTACTTCTCAGTCAAACTCCTCAATTGGCCTCACAAGGACTGAGTGCACTCCGTTTGCCAACAGCTCTTGGCAGACCCAGCGGTCCCCATCCTAGACCTAGCCAAGGCCGACAGCGCTTAATTTCGGAGCTGAGACGAGAAATAGTGTCACTGCTGTGTCAAGGCCGTTGACAGCTCATGAACTGTGGATGAAGCCCGACCAACAGGCATTACACGCATTGATAAAAAATGATAGTGCATTGATAACGGCTAGTTTCTAGCTGAAATCAAGCTCTGCCAATAATATTTAAAAAGGACGACTGATAGCTGAAATTTATTATTTACAAAACACAAGAAATATTTTATGGAAATTGCATGCAGTCATATTTACAACAACGATGAACGCTAATTAAAAATACATAACAGGAAAGACCCTGACGGCTCAATGTACCATTAATGAATTTTGTGTGAAAAGTACTCTTCGTAGTATATGTACGTTAAAAATATCGACTTTATATGTAAGAGATTTGCAACAATAGCACAAAAGTAGTGTGGCCCCATAATAACGAAAAAATGTTTCCATTTTATTTATGCCTATTACGTACTAGCATAATTACAGCATAGGACCAGTCACATATGAAGGGCTTATTTCAATAGTGGTACAAGTCCATTTTTGTTCATTCTGAGATACAGAGTTCTAAAGTCAAATGAGCGCTGAAAAATCTTCAGTTGAGATACCAGAAACATTCAAGTATATGTACAATTCAAGTATATGTACTTGGATATTTCTGGTATCTCAACTGCAGATTTTTCAGCGCTCATTTAACTTTAGGACTCTGTATCTCAGAATGAACAAAAATTGACTTGTACCATTATTGAAATAAGCCCTTCGTATATAGCATAACGTACCACCAACGAATCTTCTATAAAGTAAGTTATAATCCTCCTATTTTATCTTCGGATATTACTTGTTCTTATGTTAAATTAGTAAGTGATAAGAATGCATTCAATATTCGAAGTCTGCGTTTTAAATACTTGAAAATCGCCTGAGGTCGAAATTGTATTATCGTACCTCAAATAAAGGAAGTGACATCTGAAAGCTTCACAAAATCATTTGAAAAATTCATCGTTGTTGCAGGCCACAATGAAGATTATAATATTATTAATTTGTAACTGTGATTGCTTTTTTAAAATATTTCAAATTAGAAATCGGCTGTGTGACGGTTTTTTGAAAGATCGGAGGACCAATTACAATCTATATAGGGCTTGCGTGGGGGGTTTAGACCATAGATGGTGGAATATCTAATCCGTACAATCACTTAAAACTGCAATACAAAGATTATTATAATGATGACGGGCAAAAATAAGGCACTCTTGATATACAAAAAGCAAAGGTACACTTGGAAACATACTGAAAATTTCTAACAGGAGCAAGGGTGTTTGTAAGAGGGGACTTAAAAAAGTGCGTCACACATTTCGTCATACGCTAAGAGCACTGCGCAACATGAATATCGCCTGTCATTAGAGATTACAAGTCCTGGCTTTTCCGCAGTCACAGTTCTAGTGCGGTACGGATACCAGGGGCATAACAGCGTGGTAGTGAAGCGGCGAGCCATATGGAAAAGTATTCTCCAGTTGGAGTTGTCGAGACAGTCTTGTGAGCAATTCGTCTAAATTTCACACAGATTCACCGCGAAATTCTGGCGGCTTATGCACCAAATGCAGTGTAGGGTCCTAGTGAAATGGTGTCGAAGATCGCCCAGACTTGGGTGATACTAATCGGAAAGCAAGGCCATCGACACCAACCAAGTCGACTATGTCCAGGCGACCGATTATCTGATTCGCAACAATCACAGACTTCCGGCGATGAGGACGTTCACACAGCAGTTCTCGAATGGCTCCTCGACCGAGGAACTGATTTCTATCTTCGGGGAACTGAATGATCGGTAAAACATTCCAACCGTTGTTTAGAGAGATTTGGTGACTATGTTGAAAAATAATGTCCTGTATTAGTGTCACTTTCAAGAGCAATGCAGCATTCAATAAAAGATACTTGGCTTGCCATAATAACGTGTAATTTACTTTTTGAAGTCTCCTTGTGGGTATTCGTTTCATCTGGCTTTGCTCCCCCTATAGTATCGTTGAGTTATCAATCCGTAAAACTTTTTAGTGTCTACAATGATTTTTAGTAACGAAGGACTAGCTGACAACGTACTAACTTATGGAAAATTCATAAACAGCAGCAGAGTTCATCTACAACTACTAGTCCTGTACTAAAAACCACGTAGCTAAATTTGAAAATAAAATAATTTGATGCCTGCTTCACTATCGTTAGTAAATTAACACGCTGTTCGATATTTAATGCGGCCAAAGTGATTATTCGTCACAGTGAAAACATTATCTCTATCTCTACTATATAAAACGATATGAAAGGGTAAATAGGTTCCTCACCCTGCAAGTGGAAGCTACGCTACTTCGAGGCAATAAAATTCCCTCAGTCTCTATTTGACCACAACACTGAAATGACGCGAAGTTCGACCTCCGGAAAAACTGCTCCATCACTAGCACTACTCTCCATGCCTTTCGAAAAAGTTTTGGATAGCTCAAAAATTTGGAGACGAGTGTCTGCTCGTTTTAGTTGTTTCCTATCGTCGTGCCTGTGATAATTCTTCCTGTAAATGGCAAAGCTCTTACCAATACAGTTTAGTTGCGGAGGATACGGTACAATAGTGAACGGTAGTGTATTCCACGGACGTGATGCCTATTGAAAATACAGCAGCTGGACAAAAAAAGTGGAAACACGGCGAGAAATGTATGCTTGAACATAATTGCAAATGCTAGCCAAGACCGCAGGATGTGTTGTTTGTATTCCATCACGAGTGGCATCTGTGCAATGTCCTCAATACATTCCAAGCGTCAAGTGTCAGTCGTGGTCAGAACTGTTCAAATGGTTCAAATGGCTCTGAGCACTATGGGACTCAACTGCTGAGGTCATTAGTCCCCTAGAACTTAGAACTAGTTAAACCTAACTAACCTAAGGACATCACAAACATCCATGCCCGAGGCAGGATTCGAACCTGCGACCGTAGCGGTGTTGCGGTTCCAGACTGCAGCGCCTTTAACCGCACGGCCACTTTGGCCGGCAGTCAGAACTGTGAGTACATTATGTCGGAGATGAGTGACTTCGAACGAGGGCAAATTGTTCGTGCTCGTATGGTGGGTACTTCCGTAACCAAGGTTGACGAAGTGTTTGTTGTTTCACGACGCACAGCATTGAAGATTTATACAGCATACAGGGAGAGCAAAAAAACATCATCCGCTAACTCACAGCGCAGACGAAAGTGTGTGTTGAGTGATCGTGACGGAGGGTCATTGACGAGGATTGGGACGAAAAATACGAGGACAACAGCTACAAAAGCCACTGTAGAACTGAATGTCGCGCTCGCGTACCCTGTCAGCAGCGAAACAACACGGAAGTAACTCCATCAGCAGAGCGATCTGTATTTCCAAACCCACTCGTCAGCGACGCAAACGCCAGTAACATGACGTGGTGCCGAACCCAGAAAACCAGGACTATGGTGCAAAGGAAGGAAGTCCTTTTGTCGAACGAGTCTTGCTTGAAACTGTTTCCAACTACTGGCTCAGTGTACGTCCCAATAGTCAAACACGGCGGGGGTTCGGTGATGATTTGCGCACACATACCGTTGTTTTCCATGGGCCTCATGGGTACTCTGCAAGGCTGCACTACTGCCAAGAATGATGTGACCACTTTGGCTGATCGGATCCATCCCATTGTACAAATGTTTGTTCCCCAATGGTGATGCTGTGTTGCAAGACGACAGGGCCCTTGTTCGCACAGCTTGCATCGTCCAGTACTGTGGGGACGAGGATGAATCGTCGCATCTCTCCTGGCCAACACAATCACCAGATCTCAATATTACTGAGTTTCTGTAGTTTACTTTGGAGAGAACTTTGTCTGTGTGATCGCTATCCACCTTAATCGTCGTCATCCGAACTCGCCATCATTTTGCAGGAAAAATGGTATAAGATTTCCGTGAAAACCATACAGGACCTGTATTTATCCATTCAGAGACGACTGGAAGCTGTTTTGAAAGCCAACGGTTTTCCTACACCATATTAGGCATGGTAATATGTTGTGTTTTTGGTGTATCCATATTTTTGTCCACCCTCTTCATCCCGACCTCGCCTGGAGGCCGTACTGCTCGGCCGGCACCTCTTCAGGACTAGAGCTTGCTCTTCCCGAGTGGTGGCACTCAACAGCGCGTTGACCACGCTGCGCAGATGCGGTGCCTGCCGGTCGTTCGCGGTGACTGCGCCGTATTAGGGAAGAGTAATTATGGTTTCTAGGCCAGTTTCTCAGCTATTACCACAACCGCAAAAGTTGTCTTTCCAAACCACGAGTCATACAGAGAAGTACTACGTCAGCGTCTGGCAGTATATTTGAATTTGCAACGTATCCAGAGCATCGGACCATAATGAGGTAAAAAGTTTACAGTTCGTATTGTGCAATTTGTCATCCCATTTCGAAGAAATCTCTGTTAGATTTAATATTAAATACGCTAAGTAATTAGATACTTTCCAAGCTCATATGTTTAGAGAATCCTTCGCAGAGCTAAGGTACAGGAAAAGAGCGCAGGTCACAACTGTTTATTACAAAAAGGGAAAAGAAAGAAGGCACAGCAATGAAACGCTGATGTAGCTAATGACCATCGCTTGCTGGATCCTAGAGCATATTTTAAGCTCGAACATTACAACGTTCCTGGGACAAAAGAAACTACTTTCAGTGAGTCAGCACGACTTCACGAAAATCCACTAGCGTAAAAAACAGTTCACTCAATTCCAACAGGATATGTAACAGGAGATGCATGTGAACAGACAGAATTCGCCTTCTTAGAGTTTCGAAAGGTATTCGGTATATTTCATCACATTGTTGACTGATAAGCAACATACAGCTTTGAGGAGTAACTTCTCATATACACCAACCGATCAAAATCACCCGGATACCTATTAGTGAATATTAACATGGGGTGTGTCCAACCCTCGCCTTTGTGACGGCTTGAACTCTACTGCGGACATTTTTAATGAGGAGTCTGAATGCCCTTGGAGGAATGAGAGTCCATTCTTAATCACGAAACGGGAGGAGATAGTGGTCTTCGAGGTTGAGGTCTATAGCAAAATCGACGCTCTGACTCATCCCAGACGTGTTCCACTGGATTCAGGTCAGGAATCTCGGCAGGCCGGTTCCTCTCAGGAATGTCACTGTCCACAAACCACTGGCGCACACTTCGTGCTCTATGATGACAGGTATTGTCATGATGATACAAACAATAATCGTCTACGGACTGTTCCTCTATAGTTCGCAGTACACAGTGCTGCAAACTACGATCATATCCTTCGGCATTTAGCGTTTTCTTAAGGGCAGTAAGAGGAACAAATCCTAACCACGAGAAACACTCCCGTATCGTGACACCACCTCTTTCATGCTTCACTGTTGTCACTACACACGATGACAGGCGTTTGTCAAACCCACACCCCTCCATTCCACTCGTTTCCTGTAATCCACTGCCCAGTGGCGTCGCTTTTCAAATCACCTCAAGTGTCGCTTACGATTGGTTACAAAACTGTGTGGCTTGTCAGAAGCTGCTCGATTATTGAACCCCCTTTCTTTTTAACTCTCTACACACAGCCATTGTGCTAGCTGGACTGCTTGCAGCACTTTGAAACTCACGAGTGATTCCCTACATTGATTTCACACGTTTTTGAACAACTACCCTCTGCGACGCTGCCTGTCCGTCAGTACATAAGGTCAATTTGGTCTCGGTTCTTTCGCGTTTTCACATCAGAAATACGTAACCAACAGTCGATTTGGGCAGCTATCAAAAAGCTTTCTGCAGGACCTGACTATCATTTTACAGGATAATGCTCAAGCACGTACAGTGCAAGCTGTTACTGATTTGTTTGACTCATGGGGTTGCTAAGTGCTATACCACCTACTGCATTCCCCTGACTTAGGACCTCGTGAGTGCAACTCGATTTCTAAACTGAAGTAAACACTTCAAGCCATTCGCTTCAGGATTGCTACAAATTCGTCAGGCAATAGACCACGCCAACTGTCAACACAACTGGCACTGCTAAGAGTATCTTACGACTTCCTCATCGCTGGCAACGGGTTATGCACAAAGCTGGTGACTACTTTGAAGGTCAGTAAAACTTTGAAACACGTATCTGTTTTGTACGAGCAGTAAATAAATAGTTGCCACTATCAAAGTTCCAACCCTCGTAGTTCCGGCCAGTGTGAAGGCTACAGTTTCCACAAAACTTGTAGGCATCAATCTTGTGAGTTCTAAAGCTAAAACCACAAACGTGCTCTAAATAGGAGGACATAGTGCGATAGGTGTCTCCAGAGCACAGCTAAGGAGCGCGAACAGCTGCGGGGCGTTGCGCGTCCGGCCGTTAGTGGACGCCGGATGCAGAGTTCCCCGGCTAATTGTGGGCCGCAGCCCGTCCTCGCCCAGGGCGCTACGTAATTTCTGCGTCCTGCCGCGCCTGCTCTCTCACCTCGGTTTTCATTCATATTACACGAAAGGAACCTACGCAGAGAGACAGAAGCAGGAATATACGATCCAAATTTCTGGAAATAGAGGCGTGTGAAATCCGGAATCAAGTATTTATTTTTCGGGAAACAGAAATAGTTATTGCTAAAAATTTACAGTTCTCTATCCTACTGACGACGAAAAGTTCCGTTAAAGTTTTGAGTTAACGTGCCTCGCAGTTTGTATGAAGCGAGCTTCTACGGGAGATGGGACAAACATGCACGGATACGTGAGCGCTATACCCGTGCGTCATTCATACGAGATATATTTATATAGGAGTGACGTTGCCCAAGCTATTTACATGCTCCATCGATCATTTTAACGATACTCTTATCGAAATAACGTGGAACGAGTCAGTTTACAAGATATGTATACATGATTTATTTAATTCTTAACATTTCCTTTCCCCTCTATTTGGTGGTCATCAGTTTTCAAATGCTCAGCGTTCTTGACCATCTTACATGGTAGGGCATGTAATCTGAGTGCAACTTTCTCGGTCCTTTAAATTTCACATGGAAAAATCTGCAGCTGAAGAAAACGTAAGCCAAAAAGAAGAGTGCAGTGAACCATTATATAGAATCAATGAGACATTTGATATGTGCTACCAGACTGCTTCAGTAGAAATCTACAGCTGGTCGATTCTCACTGAAATACGAATACAAATAGTCTGTGTATGTGTGAAATCTTATGGGCCTTAACTGCTAAGGTCATCAGTCCCTAAGCTTACACACTACTTAACATAAATTATCCTAAGGACAAACAAACACACCCATGCCCGACGGAGGACTCGAACCTCCGCCGGGACCAGCCGCACAGTCCATGACTGCAGCGCCTGAGACCGCTCGGCTAATCCCGCGCGGCACAAATAGTGAATGTAACCTATATGACGCTATGTCTGTTATCTTGATTGGCCAGGGTCAAATGTTTGTTTACTTCCAAATACATAATCGCAAACCACTGTAAAGTGTATGGCGGAGGGTGCTTCAAATCAGTATTAGCTACTTTCTACCCCGTTCTAAAGGGCGACCGACGGGAAAAAGTACACGTTAATGTGTGCGCTTCTTAACGCATCTAATCAGACCACGTAGTATGCCATTAATTTCAGTTGGCCCGTAAAGGTTGTAGTGTCATTTTTTGCCGGATTACAGAGTCGTCTGAACTCTGTGAAGGACAAAATGGTTCAGATGGTTCTGAGCACTATGGGACTTAACTGCTGAGGTCATCAGTCCCCTAGAACTTAGAACTACTTAAACCTAACTAACCTAAGGACATCACACACATCCATGCCCGAGGCAGGATTCGAACCTGCGACCGTAGCTGTCACGCGGTTCCGGACTGAAGCGCCTAGAACCGCTCGGCCACTCCGGCCGGCTGTGAAGGACAGATGAGGAGAAGTGCTGGTCTTCCTCTCCTGTTTAAACTGTTGAACAATAACCTCTTTAATGGAAAGGCAGAAGGCGAATAGTATGAACCACGGCTATCTCGACAACAGCGAAGTTTAAGCTTGAGATTTTGAAGTGATGTAAACCCTCTGGACCAGTCGGAAAAGAACGGTTTTGGTTTTAGCAGAGAGAGAGAGAGTTTACGGAAAACGGGTGACGAAGAGTTTTTCCTGTTTCGCCACCCTCCCATGCATTACCGATACATCTTTCCCCTCACCTGTGAATAAAAAAATGGACCTACACCGGAGCACAACGGCACCTTAGCCGCACATCGAAGTCCGTGATGTCATAAAAATAGCACAGGACTGAACACCAACGCATCATCGCAAGGTGTTTATTGGGGCAGTGGAGGAGTTCTGCCTTGGAACGCATTTCCCGTTTAGAAAAATCATACTGTACAGTAGATAAACAAATGAAAGTATACGCAGTGCCTTGGCCCGTATCAGAAAGTTAAAACAAGGTCGGTGAGTATAGCTCGCCATAATTTGCATCTCCCGTAAAAGGCGACTTGGAACGGGTCATTAGAGTGTGGATTTCCTGTCTCCTCTGGAGCAGTAGAGACGCGTGGAGAGGAAGCTGCCCAGAGTACAGAAGGAAGGCAGGAAGTGCGGAAGTGAGCGAGCGAACAGGTGCGCAGCCCCCGCACAGGTACAAGTGTGTGGGACGTTGCGCAACGCCGACTTTCTCGGCTCTCGCTGGACGCAGCTGTCGCCTCAAAACATCCGGTCTGCGCCATCTCAGCGGTGCAGAACTAGGCGCGCTCTCATTTCTGCCAGCTTGGAACACTTTTCACTCACAGGCTGACACAAAAAGGTACGTCCAGCCTTTCATGACGTATCCGTTGCTCACAGAAAGAAAATACATTGCATGAGATAAGAGTGGAGCTTCAGATGGCCGCTATGTAAATGATTAGAGTTGCAATTATCTGGACGGGCAGAACGGCCACCAGAGTGCATTAGTAGTATTCGTATTTAGTGTTGCTATCAGACCTGGTAAAGGCACGTGAACAGCATCAGTCGTTGAGTGAGCACAATGAAAGACACGGAAGTGCCGCATAGTCGCCCGAGACAGCGTTATCAGCACGTGACAGAGTTTGAAAGGAGGCTCATTGTGAGCATCCGTTTGACGGGCTGATGGAGCCATGCAACATCTAGATTTGTGGGGCATTCGGGTGTGACAGAGGCCCTTTATTGGACTGCATGCGAACGTGTGGGCAAGCTTGCTGTCCAAGCTTCCGGCCAACTAGGCCTCACGACCACAACTGAGAATCGCCGTGCTGTGTACTAAGCACATCGTAACTCCTTCACATCTCCGCCTGTCATTCGAGAACAAGAAACGGACTCCCTGAAACACTGTGTCATCCCGAGCGGGGTAGCGCAGTGGTTAGCACACTGACTCGCATTCGGGAGGACGACCGTTCAAACCCGCGTCCAATCATCCTGAATTAGGTTTTCCGTCGTTCCCCTAAATCGCTTAAGGCAAATCCTGGGCTGGTTCCTTCGAAAGGCCATGACCATTCTTCTCCATTCTTCTCTAATCCGAGCTTGTGCTCCGTCTCTTATGACCTCCATACTCTCATGACCCGTCCCAAGTCGCCTTTTACGGGAGCTGCAAATTATGGCGAGCTATACTCCGTTACCTTGTTTAAACTTTTTGATACGGGTCAAGGCACTCCATATACTTTCATTTGTTTATCTACAATACAGGATGATTTTTCTAAACGGGAAATGCGTTCCAAGGCAGAACTCCTCCACTGCCCCAATACACACCTTGCGTGTTCAGCCCTGTGCTACGTTTACGACTTCGTCGACGCGACGTTAAAGACTAATCTCCTCCTCCTTTCGCACAATTTATTGGAAACAAACAGCGGCCGGACTAGGGAATTACTGTCGCACTCATACGCTGCTGTTAATACCCCAGCACAAACGACTGCGTTTGGAGCCGTACCGCGACCGGGAAGAGTGGGTTGTTCAGCGATGAATCACTGTTTTGCAGTTCTCTAGGTAACCCCCGTCGGCGATTAGGGTAGGGTGCCATTCGTGTAATGTCTTGGAAAGGCACATCATGCTACTCCTTCCATCATGATGTGGGGAGCATGTAATATTTCTGGCTTATTCAGCAATCATATTAGGCTCCAGGAAGCTATTCCCAGGGCAGTGGAGATGAAAGAAGCATAGAGATGACGCAATGTGGGATGAGGTACCGGTGGCAGATGTTAGATTCGGTACCATTCCCGTGAGAAGGACCGCCTGCATGATGCTGCTGCTCTGTGATTGGCTGCTGTGTTCGGCGGTAGGACGCCCAAACGTTAAACTTTAGTTGCTATTATTAATTAAACCTGTCATCCAAATTACTTCATTTTTTTTAAATAAACATCTCGCAACAGCCAGCTATCAATCAGTCATTTCAAATTTATTAAAATCAAAGTATTACTAAAACAAAAAACTGACGATATTACTGCCGATGCACTTCGGTGGCGTTCGGGTCACGCTTTGCTGGCTTGGCGCGCGAAGTGTCTCGGGCAGTCCAGCTCTCCAGTTCTGACCGTTCCAGTAGACAGACATGTTGTCTGTTATAGCAGTATTTGTTTCATGCAATTTTATTTACTACAGTTCCGACCTTTGCTAGGTACAGACATGTTGTCTGTAATAGTAGTATTTGGTTCATGTAAATTTATTCTCCAGTTCTGACGGTTCCAGTAGAAAGACATGTTGTCTGTGGCAGGATGTATTTCATGTTATTTTAGCCAGATATAATGACTCTGGAAAGATATGTTCAATACGTTGTGATCAAGAATAGTTTCTCGTCTCTATATCAATAAAAACGCGAGTGTCATCCCAAATAAGTTATAGTTAATTCGTAGCAGCAGTTCCTTGCGAAGTTAATTTCAGCCTCAAGAAAAAGAACCCACGACCTGCGTGCTGTTTTCTGCGCTGGGGACATCATCATGATGAAGACAGCAGGTTAGTGAAGTGTACAAGAACTTATGTATTCCACACAGGGTAGTGGAAACAACTAGGCACCTCACGTGTAAATGGCTCTGAACACTATGGGACTTAACATCTATGGTCATCAGTCCCCTAGAACTTAGAACTACTTAAACCTAACTAACCTAAGGACAGCACACAACACCCAGTCATCACGAGGCAGAGAAAATTCCTGACCCCGCTGGGAATCGAACCCGGGAACCCGGGCGTGGGAAGCGAGAACGCTACCGCACGACCACCCTCACGTGTACTGCATGCACAGTACAAATGTGCTCAGTGACACGTCATCTGCAGTAATGCAGAGGAGGTAAAGAAGGATGAAAGTATTAACACTAATCTCACTTTTATTCCTTTTTTTTCTTGCCGTAAGCGATCGGGTATGACTTCAGGTCGCGGCTGATGGCGATATACGGAACTCTGACGACACAATGGTACGTCGCGGATGTCCTATGTCCTCATTTCTTGCGTCTCATGTGACAGTATTATTATGCAATTTTTCAAGAGGAGAACGCTTCTCCTCACATGGCAACATTTCCTAGGAACTGCCTGCATGATGAGGCCTGAATTATCATTTCGTTTGCTCCTTCCTTTCTGGATGCTTAATTTTTTTATGAGGCAATTTCTCACTCAGAAAAAAGGAAAATATGTAACATGGACACGGTCACAGAAGCACAACAGCTACACAATTTACTGAAAACGTACGAAAATTTGTGCTGAACTGGAACTCAAACCCGGGTTTCCCGCTTGTCGAAAGCGGTCGCCTTAACCACTTAAGTCAATCTGAGCACACTTCCAGAACGGATCCAAATCTCCATAAGTCCCATTGTCTGCTTCCCATACTGCTCGCACAGTATTGTGATTTCCGCATCATGCAGAGGCTTATTTATTATTTTTCTCACGAGATTGCCTTGGCTTGGGCATGAAATACATCTGCAATTTTTGTATTTGACAGTTCTTGTATAGTTCGATGTGATGCTCCTTCAGATACGCATCGCAATGAACTATGCAGACGCCGTCAAATACAGATACTGCACCAAAGTATTTCTAGAACTCGTCAAACTGCATTACTCTCGGTAACACACAGGAAGAGCCAGAGCATCACGGAGATGCTGAAAAAATTGAACTGCCTCCAAAACAGACGCCAACTATCCTGTGAAGTCCCACTTACAAAGCATCAAGAACCAGTATCAAGGGAGGAATCTACGAACATACTGCAGCCCCCTACGTATTGCCTCCGTAGAGATTAGTTACAGCGCATTTAAGCAACTATTATTCTAAAATACATCTTTAATTAAAACCGTCACAGCTGTATTAATAAACAGTTACTGTGTCACGAACGATATCGCTACTTCAGAATACCATCAGGTCACCTACAGTTAAACAAAACAAGAAGTTAATCTAAAAGTTATAATACCTTAGAACTCCCTCTGTAGCTGAGTGCCCAGCGCGACTGATTGCCCTGCAGACGACCTGGATTCGACTCCCGATACTGCCAGAAACGTTTCTTCGATGTGAGAATTGGAACTCGGCACCCTCAGCCTCCTGATACCAATTGAGGAGCTACTTGACCGAGAAGTAGCAGCTCCAGATCAGGAAAACTACCACATTTATATGTTAATGATGTGTCAACCGTTCTCTCTCACTGCAAATATCGCCGATACGCTGAAGATCTTCAGTTATATCTAAGTGCAAGTCCAACAAATCTGTGCACAGCCATCCAGCATGTCACTGTTGATTTATTTGCCTTATCTGAGTGGGCGCGGAGCTTAGTTTTGAAACTTAGCCCATCTAAAACGCAAGCAGTCTTAGTCGCTCATAAAAAACTTATTACCACAGAATTAAGAGAATCTCTTCCACCCTTAATCCTACATCCAGTTAGGCTCTTCTAGGCGGTGACTGTAATAAGTTCAGAGGCAGTCTTTGGGCACGGTGTTGACACCGAAGCATGTACCCTCTGTACTCTCTGTCTTGAACGGAGCCATCCATCCACTTATGTCCGCGTTTGGCTGGTGGATGTTCGTTTTGGGTGCTACACTACTGGCCATTAAAATTGCTACACCAAGAAAAAATGCAGATCATAAACGGGTATTCATTGGACAAATATATTATACTGCAACTGACATGTGATTACATTTTCACACAATTTGCTTGCATAGATCCTGAGAAATCACTACCCAGAACAACCACCTCTGGCCGTAATAACGGCCTTGATACGTCTGGGCATTGAGTCAAACAGACCTTGGATGGCGTGTACAGGTACAGCTGCCCATGCAGCTTCAACAAGATACCACAGTTCATCAAGAGTAGTGACTGTCTGTATTGTGACGAGTCAGTTGCTCGGCCACCATTGACCAGACGTTTTCAATTGGTGAGAGATCTGGATAATGTGCTGGCCAGGGCAGCAGAAGAACATTTTCTGTATCCAGAAAGGCCCGTACCGGACCTGCGACATGCGGTCGTTCATTATCCTGCTGAAATGTAGGGTTTCGCAGGGATCGAATGAAGGGTAGAGCCACGGGTCGTAACACATCTGAAATGTAACGTCCACTGTTCAAAGTGCCGTCAATGCGAACACGAGGTGACCGAGACGTGTAACCAATGGCACCCCATACCATCACGCCGGGTCATACGCCAGTATGGCGATGACGAATACACGCTTCCAATGTGCGTTCACCGCGATGTCGCCAAACACGGATGCGACCATCATGATTCTGTAAACAGAACCTGGATTCATCCGAAAAAATGACGTTTTGTCATTCCTGCACCCAGGTTCGTCGTTGAGTACACCATCGCAGGCGCTCCTGTCTGTGATGCAGCGTCAAGGGTAACCGCAGCCATGGTCTCCGAGCTGATAGTCCATGCTGCTGCAAACGTCGTCGAACTGTTCGTGCAGATGGTTGTTGTCTTGCAAACGTCCCCATCTGTTGACTCAGGGGTCGAGACGTGGCTGCACGATCCGTTACAGCCGTGCGGATAAGATGCCTGTCATCTCGACTTCTAGTGATACGAGGCCGTTGGGACCCTGCACGGCGTTCCGTATTACCCTCCTGAACCCACCGATTCCGTATTCTGCTAACAGTCATTGGATCTCGACCAACGCGAGCAGTAATGTCGCGATACGATAAACCGCAATCGCGATAGGCTACAATCCGATCTTTATCGATGTCGGAAACGTGATGGTACGCAGTTCTCCTCCTTACACGAGGCATCACAACGACGTTTCACCAGGAAACGCCGGTCAACTGCTGTTTGTGTATGAGAAATCGGTTGGAAAATTACCTCATATCAGCACGTTGTAGGTGTCGCCACCGGGGCCAATCTTGTGGGAATGCTCTGAAAAGCTAATCATTTGCGTATCACAGCATCTTCTTCCTGTCGGTTAAATTTCGTGCCTGTAGCACGTCATCTTCGTGGTGTAGCAATTTTAATGGCCAGCAGTGTATATGAATAACATAACGCGGAAGCCTGACATTGCGCGTGTTGTGTGCTCTCTCCATGGGATCTGTCAATAACTGCGTTGCGCCCGTCTGGAGGACACAGCAGAATAACTACTGCACTATTTTGAAACAACCCAAAGATTTAACATATTAATGTTACAAAGTAGGGTGCAGGTTGAGCAATGAGAACGTTTCTCGGTACGGCCAACAGAGTGCTGAATGAGAGACGATAGTGGGGCCTTGCTGACAGAAGCATTCAATAGGATGCCAGAGACGGAAGGTCGCCACTTTTTGTGGACGAGGTAGGGGCCGGCAGTAGCAACCAGCGACAGGACACTGGCGGAGTCAGCTGAGGAGACACCCGGCGCCTGCTTCCAGTTGACGTTGCCATTGAGGAGACTCCACTCAGAATTGCGGCCTAATTCAGCTCCGAACACCTAGGCTACAAGGATTACATACGTTCTATCTAAGATTTGGGTTTTCCGTGTTTTCCCTGAAGCGCTACGAGCAAATGCCGGGATGGTTCCTTTGAAAGGG
This sequence comes from Schistocerca americana, assembly GCF_021461395.2. NCBI lineage: Eukaryota > Metazoa > Arthropoda > Insecta > Orthoptera > Acrididae > Schistocerca > Schistocerca americana. The sequence goes on along the minus strand of NC_060124.1, from coordinate 363,109,065 downwards.
CACGGCCAATTTCCTTCGCCGTCCTTCACACAATCCGGGCTTGTTCTCCGTCTCTAATGACCTCGATGTCGATGGGACGTTAAACCTAATCTTCCTTTCTTCTTCCTTCTGTACTAGTCTCGCAGGTAAAAATGGCTGCTGTGTGGTGCACCACACTTTATCTCTTGTAAAACGAACGCTGTAGCTTCAAAGACTTTCTGGAAGACCGTTCTTATTAACTGAATAGCCTCATACGAAAAGGGCCTCGGTCACGGAATATCCAAAATGGAATTAAACACAGTGACACGTTGCTGAAGGACAGCCGCATCTTTTAATGATAGAAGTCACTGAACCAGATGCTTCGCTATGGCATGAAAGATGCTACAGAAATCGTGTTACCGACTGTACGGACTTCAGTCAGTAGCCGAAGCTCTTCCAGCATGTCAAGGGAGCTGTTCAATTAGATGCATGAGAGAAGCTATCCGGCAACACTTTCAAGGATTTCCACTAAAAGGAAGTCATTATGCTGGCAAGAGAATAAAATATTTAGTTGCCAAACTTAACATTCTACTGTTGCAGAAGTTGTTTAATGAAGAAACATTCCCAGTTAAAGATCACCCCTCTTATGCAACATATTTCACGAAAAACTTCAGCTTGCATTTAGGATGCCCTCGGATAGACAGCGCTACACTTGTGATGAGCTGAAGGTGAAAATGAAACGCCTTCACCTTAACGATGCTACAAAGCGATGGGGCACTGGAGAGCTAATGGTTCACAAGAGAAAGCCCCAAAAAGTTTTTACTAAGCTTACAAAAATGGTTCAAATGGCTCTGAGCACTATGGGACTCAACTGCTGAGGTCATTAGTCCCCTAGAACTTAGAACTAGTTAAACCTAACTAACCTAAGGACATCACAAACATCCATACCCGAGGCAGGATTCGAAACTGCGACCGTAGCGGTCCTGCGGTTCCAGACTGCAGCGCCTTTAACCGCACGGCCACTTCGGCCGGCACTAAGCTTACAGATGAAGCTAAAAAGAGAGAAGAGCCCAATGTATTTGCTATTACTTTTGACTACATGCAAAATATCCAAATTCCACAAATTCCTGTCCAGTACACATTTTATCTGCGACAGTTGACTGCTGATAAATTTAATATTTGTAACATTAAAAAATAATGCGCATACCCACACATATCATAAAACCAATGGAAAGCTAGAGCCCACAAAGCATGCTCTTTCTTCTACAACTATCTGCAGTCCGTTCCTCCATCAGTTACATAATTACACTTAGATTCCGGGAATTGTGGAAGTCAGAACAAAAGTCATTTTGAATCGAGAATGTCACTGGCGTTGACTAACTGTAACCGGTTTGAGAAAATTTAGCACCATTTTCCTGTCAGGGGCATTCTTTTCTCCCATGTAACAGGGATTCCAGCATGATCAAAAGAGAACTTACAAAGCATGACAGGTTCTATAAAATACACGAATTAGCAAAGATCGTAATAAATTTCAACAAAGATCAAAAATGTATTGTAACAGAAATGTGTAATTATTGGTTGTTATTATTAAAGCTACTGTTCAAAGTATTTATTAAGTAAAAAACTATCTAACATAAGAAATCGCGAAACGTGCTAAAAGGACCTCAGTCATCGAAGTTAACTTTTTTATGTGCACAATTTTTATTTTCTTACGGTGGATATGATCCCCGATATTTATATCAAAATCATGCATTAAAGATATTTTTTCAGGACATAAGATAGAATAGTTTAACTGTAATTATGTTTTTACTTTTTTTCTCGAAACCACATTCGAATGACTGAGGTCCTTTTCAGCATGTACCGATTGAACTAATCTTAACACTGTAGTGACGGTTCAGAATATCATTTACAATAGCTACCATGTTTCCTGAAAATATATCAGTCATAAACGATATTTGAAATTGTGAGTTACTATTTCACTAAGCCGTCGTAAATTATTGCCTCTTCCCCCGTTGCAAATTTCTTATAGAATATTCAACGGGGTACGTAGTGGAGCATGTTTCTTTTAATGTTTGTAAGGGCGCTGATAACCCCGCTGCTGAGCGCCCCTTAACTCCCCAACCACACACACAATAAAGCATATGTGGAGCAGTCTAGCATCATCTTGTCGAACTCAGAGCTACGGAGACATCACAAGTTAGTGGACTTTCTGACTATGAAGAAAAGCGACCAGCATAATTTCAATCAACAGACTTAACTGCCTGAGTTACCTTTTGTTTAATTAACTCTCTCACTATCGTAACTTGTTGTTATATATACTTTGTGTTCTGCCTTACGGCAGGTCTTGTCATGGTGGAAGCCTCTCAGAGAGGTCCACCACATGAGTGTCTAGGGAAGTGATTCCAGTGGTGGTTTCCCGTTGCCTTCCACTGATGATGATGAAATGATGATGAGGACAACACAACATCCAGTCCCTGAGCGGAGAAAATCTCCGACCCAGCCGGGAAACGAACCCGGGCCCCTTGGCGTGACAGACCGCCGCGTTTACCACTCAGCTATCGGGGCGGCCAACTTGTTGTTGGAGCACTGACAGTTAATTACTATTTTTTCAATGGTATCTCAGTAGTGAAATTAGTAGAATTATATTTCACCTTGTTAACCAATCTGTCTGGCTCGGTTTCTGGGTTGAGAGCTGAGGTTAATAGAGATCAGTGGTACGAATGTAACAATTTTTACGTTGCAGTGAGTCAGTTTCATCCGCTACCGTCAAAATTGAGGAAGAGAATGGGGGCCTAGAAAGTAAGAATAACAGCAGGCCCGCCTGTTACCAGAGGCGTGAGAGGTTTTTGTACGGCATTTACGACCATAGTAGTAGCAGACACTGAAAGCTGTCTACGTAGGATGCGCATGTATATTGTTAGTAACTTTTGGTTTTGCATACGTTATATTATAGAATCTGATGCAATACTGAAACTAAAACGAAGTCCGATAGTTCGACACAGATATATTTCTGAATCTCTTCAGTACCAAAACCAATACAAAAGCGAAAAATTATTCCGACCTGTGACCTAAATAAAAAGACAGTACACCACTAAGTGGAAAGCTGCGCCGTTTCTTATCTATTCCCATGTTTAAAGACGATCTCAAAGCATAGTTTCACACAAACAGATTTATTGCCTCAACCAATGGCTATAGACATGTCTGACTGACCACGTCCTGCACAAGAAAAAAAAATTGAAAATTACACCCTTCCCATACGCTCCCTGAGCTGTTTCTTGCAATGTTTGCAGGAAGTAGTTTACAGTCCCATACCTAGGATAGGTAACACAGGGTGTACGCAAAAACAGAGAAATCCTGCAACTGTGGGATTTTCTAACTGCATAAGGAACACCACAGCCGAGTGAATCTTCAATAGTTGGTTGGGTTGTTTGAGGAAGGAGACCAGACAGCGAGGTCATCGGTCTCATCGGATTAACGAAGGAAGTCGGCTCTGCCCTTTCAAAGGAACCATCCCGGTATTTGCCTGGAGCGATTTAGTGAAATCATGTAAAACCTAAATCAGGATGGCCGGGCGGGGGACTGAACCGTCATCCTCCCGAATGCGAGTCCAGTGTGCTAACCACTGCGCCACCTCGCTCGGTCTCTTAGTAGTAAAGATAAAACACGACTACTAGACAAGTGTGGGGTATGCAAAATGATCTGTCTGATTGTGATAAGTTTTATATCGGCCAATCAGAAAAAAAGACATAGCAATTAGGCTACCTGAGCATAAATGTAGCAGGATGTTGCAGAGTATGACTCTGATTTGTTGAATCACTTGGCAACGATGGCGAAAAGCTTAATCGGTTGGAAATTCTGGAAAACAAAAAAAATCTGGCTCACAGTCCTGATTTAATATTAAATGACCAAACACAGCTCAGTTCTTCCCCTCTTCTAGACTCTACTTAACCGTTGCAAATGGTTCAAATGGCTCTGAGCACTAAGGGACTTAACATCTGAGGTCATCAGTCCCCTAGAACTTAGAACTACTTAAACCTAACTAACCTAAGGGCATCACACACATCCATGCCCGAGGCAGGATTCGAACCTGCGACCGTAGCGGTCGCGCGGTTCCAGACTGCAGCGCCAAGAACCGCTTGGCCACAGCGGCTGGCTAACCGTTGCGGTTTTCCTATGCTTCACATATTGTCTGCCCCAGTACGCTTCTCCATTTTTCCTGTATTTATTTATTTTATTGTGATTTTCTACGTATCCCGCAGGTTCTATTGTTACAAGTGTCATTTCTATCTTTGATGCTGTTTCTGTATCACCTTCCATATGTAATATCTACTCAAGCCTTCCTTCAGTACTTTTGTAACATACTACTTTAATTTTATTGGGACTGTTAATTTAACTTTGTGATATCACGTATCGATACCACCCCACAGGCGCAATTGCACGTTTCTGTCAGACTCTGACAGCGGTTGTGTGGGACCCGGGGCAGCCAGTGGTGCGTGCCCGCTGAGCCACGCCTCCGAGCGCCCTCTACCGCCGCAACATAGGATGGCCGGCGACGAAGGTTGGAATTTGAACGTCAGTTTATAACATCCCTTCCCCAAGTTAACTGAAATAATGTACTAATTCTCTCTTGAATGAATGTGTACTGTACTGAACGACTGTGCAGATAAAAACAAGAATATTATGACTGTTTGTGAAGTTAATAGCAGAACTTTTTCTAACAAAAATCTTGAAGAGTCTCTGAAAATAATAATAATAATTATTATTATTATTGTTGTTGTTGTTGCTGTTATTATTATTATATCTCCAGCAATAGAGATACGCAGCAACGTTTGCTGAACGGACGTTGAGAACATGCTGTTGGTAGCCCCTTGATTCACATCGTCATGCACTTGGTCGCCGTAATGCGGAAACGGAGCGAGTGCGCTGTTTTCCGCGTCCCCCGACACGCTTCATATAATCTGCCCTGCTAGTGCTGCCACATAGCGGCAATGAGTGGTTATTGCACGATGACGTCGAACATAGGCGGTGCTCACATTAATGTAACTGAGCCGTGGATATTTACAGGTATGCGTCCTGATGTGTCGACAGAAGTGCCGACACAGCGTGATTTGAGGGGACCGCAATGCACGCTATAAACACACGAAGGATGGCGTGAGGTCTGAAACAGGATACGTAATGAATGCTATAAAGAAAAGTACGTAGCTTTTGGAATACTTAACTTTAATCCATCCTTGTTGTATACATCGTTCTTGATGAGACATGCTTTATACGATAAGTATCAATTCCTATGTAAGGCTAATGGCGCCTTGCTAGGTCGTAGCCATGGACTTAGCTGAAGGCTATTCTAACTATCTGCTCTGCAAATGAGCGAGGCTTCGTCAGTGTAGTCGCTAGCAAAGTCGTCCGTACAACTGGGGCGAGTGCTAGTCCGTATCTCGAGACCTGCCTTGTGGTGGCGCTCGGTCTGCGATCACTGACAGTGGCGACACGCGGGTCCGATATGTACTAATGGACCGCGGCCGATTTAAAGCTACCACCTAGCAAGTGTGGTGTCTGGCGGTGACACCACACGTCCCTTGAATCTCTTGACTCTTTTCGTGTGTAAGTGAACTGTACCAGTATGGAAGCGAGAGAGACTACATAACTGTAGATGGGAATTCAATACATAGCCGCCACATACACAGCTGTTCGTCATGACGATTTTTATATATCGCTACAAAGACTGATCGGTTAGCGGGGTATTGTTATGTTTACATTTGCATTTATATAGATGTGTAATGCACACATGAAACTTTTTCGAACTTTGGCGTACATTTATTTTAATATTTAATCTATATTCAAAGAATGCCTAACAATTATGTTGACACACACGCAGTTTCGACGACAGTACAAGAAAACAGGACAGGGCGATGAAGCGTACCCTCTTGAATGCTGATTATATATCAAAATAAATTTACAGCTGTCTTTGAAAAAGTTGCATGAATGACTGGTAAGCTATATATAACTTGCCATTATCTCAGAAACGCAAGTTGCCACGGCCAAGTGGAAACACAAATAGCGCGGTTTTTGTCAGAGGCACATAACAGTAACGTAGCTCTGCGCCCTGTTTTCGTTTGACGGAGCACATATGTTTTCTCACTTCGAAGCTAGAATACACAAAAACACAGCCATTTTGTTTGCACTGGAGAAATTGTATGTTTCTAGTCTGGAGCTTCGAATATAAACGTAACTTTTTCCAGACGTCACTCTTTCTCTTATGGGACAGAGTTGCAGTTTTATTACTTAATTTTCGACTTACATTCTCCGCAGCCTCGCAAAACATAGCGTCGTTAGAGGCCACCTGACGTTGAGAGTATGTCATTTCGCCCTGTGAGTGCCACTTTACAACAGCAAACGTGTGCACTCAAATTTCGTGCTACGTTACGGCACGCTACAGTAGGCCGGCCGAAGTGGTCGTGCGGTTAAAGGCGCTGCAGTCTGGAACCGCAAGACCGCTACGGTCGCAGGTTCGAATCCTGCCTCGGGCATGGATGTTTGTGATGCCCTTAGGTTAGTTAGGTTTAACTAGTTCTAAGTTCTAGGGGACTAATGACCTCAGCAGTTGAGTCCCATAGTGCTCAGAGCCATTTGAACGCTACAGTAAAAGGGAACGAGTCGACGAGAATGAAGCGACAGATGCGCCAGCGTTCTCACGTTTGTCTTACTCACGGAACTACTGAGGGAAGGGAAGAAGTTGGCTCGAACTCGCTCCATTTCTGATCCCTAGTGCCTGCTACCACTGTATTCATTGAATGCTTGGCTCGCACTCATACAGAACATTCACAACATCGTTTTTCCAGACATTCGTACAAATAAATCCCCTCACTTGCAGCATACACATACATAAAAGAAAAAGTTTTGCATCATCTCGGTTCCGAGAGTTCCGGAACCTGTACAGAAAACTGGAATAGAGATCAACATAAACATCATTTTCGCCCTTTCTACTGCGATGAAAACCACACATTACCTGTTGTACCACCATACAGCAAGACCTTCAGAGGTGGTGGTCCAGACTGCTGTACACACATATCCAGTAGCACGTCCTCTTGCATTGATGCATGCCTGTATTCGTCGTGGCATACTATCCACGAGTTCATGAAGGCACTGTTGGTCCAGATTGTCCCACTCCTCAACGGCGATTCGGCGTACATCCTTGGTGGGTCACGTCGTCCATAAATAGCCCTTTTCAATCTATCCCACGCATGTTCGATAGGGTTCATGTCTGGAAAACATGCTGGCCACTCTAACCAAGGATCTATATTCTACCATACGAAAAAAAGGAAAAATATGGTTCGAAAGAACAGGATGCTGAGAAATAGATAGTATAGCCCTATGTCGCAGCAGCGAATACTTTACCATCCTACTGGTCAAGGCGGCACACCACGATGCATTCGGCGACTGAAGTCATGGGCGGTGGCAATCTGTTATTAAATGCGCGTTCCCGAAAAATTCAAGTACGCAGCCTCACGTTCAGTTAATTCAGAACGCAGGTACTTCCCTAAGAGTCTCTGAAACCCTGATGGATTCCAGTGTGCAGGTGGACCCGTTTGCTGGTATGCCAAACCAATTTGACTCCATGCCATGACTGTGCGTGTCAGAATACGTCAAATGTTTTGACGGCCGACTCAAGACAAATAAGTGCACGCATGTGTCACTTGTTGGACTATGATGATATAAGCAGTACCTCTGATGGCTCTAAGGCACAACCGAGCAAAGTACACAAGTCTCACCATTTAGGTAGAGACCTGCAGTTCTTTACTAGTGAAGCGCCAGTACAAGAGACTTGTACTAGAGTGCCTCTTCTTTCTCTCTCTCTGTTTCCTCCTCAGCTCAGTTCCAAAAGCAAATTTCTCTTTTCTGACTTTCCCCACTTTCGCACAAGCCAATCACGAGCTGGATCCCGCCATTCTAAGCTCGGAGAATGGTCTTTGCACTGCAAACCGATTTGGCCAATCAGAAACTTTAAAGTTAATTGGTAGAAAACAGAAAAAAATTCAGCTTTGCGGCCTCTTTCCCAAGCGTTTGCCATGTCTTTTGCCAACACAATACAGGGTGAAAGCACAGCCCTCCACAAACAGCTAGTTATGTCCCCTGTTGAGCGATGTCGTTATCTTGAAGGAAGTCATTCACAAGATGAGCACGATGGCGACGCGAATTGTAGTCCATGAGGATGAATTTCTCACCAATATGCTGCCGATATGGTTGCACTATCAGTCGGAGGTTGGCATTCACGTATCGTACAGCCGTTACGGCGCCTTCCATGACCACCAGCGGCGTACTTCGGCCCAGCATAATGCCACCCCAAAACAGCAGGGAACCTCCACCTTGCTGCACTCGCTGGAAAGTGTGTCTAATGCGTTCAGCCTGACCGGGTTGCCTCTAAACACGACGATTGTCTGGTTGAAGGCGTAGGCGACACTCATCGGTGAAGAGAACGTGATGCCAATCCTGAGCGGTCCATTCGGCATGTTGTTCGGCCCATCTGTACCGCGCTCCATGGTGCCCTGGTTGCAAAGATGGACCTCGCCATGGACATCGGGAGTGGAGAATCGGCAGCTTATTGCGCACAGTTTGATTCGTAACACGACGTTCTGTGGCTGCAAGAAAAGCATTATTCACCATGGTGGCGTTGGTGTCAGGGTTTCTCCGAGACATAATTCGTTCAAATGTGTGTGAAATCTTATGGGACTTAACTGCTAAGGTCATCAATCCCTAAGCTTACATACTACTTAACCTAAATTATCCTAAGGACAAACACACACACCTATGCCCGAGGGAGGACTCGAACATAATTCGTAGGTAGCGGTCATCCACTGCAGCAGTAGCCCTTGGGCGGCCTGAGCGGGGCATGTCATCGACAGTGCCTGTCTCTCTGCATCTCCTCCATGTCCGAACAACATCGCTTTGCGTCACTCCGAGACGCCTGGACACTTCCCTTGTTGAGAGCCCTTCCTGGCACAAAGTAACAAAGTGGACGCGATCGAATCGCGGTATCGACCATCTAGGCGTGGTTGAATTACAGACAAGACGAGCCGTGTACCTCCTTCCTGGTGGAATGACTTGGAACAGATCGGCTGTCGGATCCCCTCTGTCTAACAGTCACCGCTCATGAATGGCTGTTTACATCTTTGGGCGGGTTCAGTGACATCCGTGAACAATCAAAGGGACTGTGTCTGTGATCCAATATCCACAGTCAACGTCTATCTTCAGGACTTCTGGGAACCGGGCTGATGCAAAACTTTTTTTTTTATATGTGTATTTTCAGATGTACTTAATTTTATTTGACGTTGGTGAATTCGGCCGTGATCTAAATATCATTTTCTGCTTTTCTCGGGGCTAGAGGGGTGAGTCGCGGGGCCACTTTAGGTTACAGGAAGTTCAAATGGCTCTGAGCACTATGGGACTCAACTGCTGAGGTTATTAGTCCCCTAGAACTTAGAACTAGTTAAACCTAACTAACCTAAGGACATCACATATATCCATGCCCGAGGCAGGATTCGAACCTGCGACCGTAGCGGTCTTGCGGTTCCAGACTGCAGCGCCTTTAACCGCACGGCCACTTCGGCCGGCGGTTACAGGAAGTCAGAGGGGTAATGTTTCACTGTTTGTTTTCAAGGAGCGTGCGTGACTCGTACCGATCAGCTGCTGTGGTATAAATTGGTACACGGGTGTTCCATCAATTCGCGTATGCGCATTACAAACACGGTAATATTAAAATGCATTTCGTATCTGTAACAAGATATATGGCTGTTTATATACAGTATATTAAGGCTGTTGTGATGCAGCGCAATGAGTGGAAGAATCATGGCGTTAAAGCATTTAGTAGTTTTTTGATCGTGTCTCGTGTATAATGCATTTCAATATAAGTACAGTTACTGTTATTAATGGTCCGCTCACACAGACAACACACCAACACTTCGTCGGGAATTACAGTGTCACAGCTTTAGGGTCGCTGAGTGTGGCAGCAGTCTGAAACAGAGAACAGTCGATACAAAATGTTCCGTCTGGGCCGACTTTTAACGATAAGCACTTGTGGGCTCACGGCCAATTTACCGCGTCCTCACTACAGCTAATCTGTTGGGGTCTCACAACACAGTAATTTACGTTGGTTAGCAACTAGCAATGATATCGGTACGGATGTGTCCCGACATGTAACCTCACACTGTCAGTATTTGCCACTGAGCATGAAGGTTTGACGATCACCGCTGTAGAAGATACACCGTGCGCTTTCATTTACAATGAAATAGTTGTTCTAACAACAAGATACTAAAAGGTATACTAAAGGTATACTAAAAGGTATCAGATAGATTATATAATGGTAAGACAGAGATTTAGGAACCAGGTTTTAAATTATAAGACATTTCCAGGGGCAGATGTGGACTCTGACCACAATCTATTGGTTATGACCTGTAGATTAAAACTGAAGAAACTGCAAAAAGGTGGGAATTTAAGGAGATGGGACCTGGATAAACTGAAAGAACCAGAGGTTGTACAGAGTTTCAGGGAGAGCATAAGGGAACAATTGACAGGAATGGGGGAAAGAAATACGGTAGAAGAAGAATGGGTAGCTTTGAGGGATGAAGTAGCGAAGGCAGCAGAGGATCAAGTAGGTAAAAAGACGAGGGCTAGTAGAAATCCTTGGGTAACAGAAGAAATATTGAATTTAATTGATGAAAGGAGAAAATATAAAAATGCAGTAAATGAAGCAGGCAAAAAGGAATACAAACGTCACAAAAATGAGATCGACAGGAAGTGCAAAATGGCTAAGCAGGGATGGCTAGAGGACAAATGTAAGGATGTAGAGGCCTATCTCACTAGTGGTAAGATAGATACTGCCTACAGGAAAATTAAAGAGACCTTTGGAGATAAGAGAACGACTTGTATGAATATCAAGAGCTCAGATAGAGACCCAGTTCTAAGCAAAGAAGAGAAAGCAGAAAGGTGGAAGGAGTATATAGAGGGTCTATACAAGGGCGATGTACTTGAGGACAATATTATGGAAATGGAAGAGGATGTAGATGAAGATGAAATGGGAGATATGATACTGCGTGAAGAGTTTGACAGAGCACTGAAAGACCTGAGTCGAAACAAGGCCCCGGGAGTAGACAACATTCCATTAGAACTACTGATAGCCTTGGGAGAGCCAGTACTGACAAAACTCTACCATCTGGTGAGCAAGATGTATGAAACAAGCGAAATACTCTCAGATTTCAAGAAGAATATAATAATTCCAATTCCAAAGAAAGCAGGTGTTGACAGATGTGAAAATTACCGAACTATCAGTTTAATAAGTCACAGCTTAAAAATACTAACACGAATTCTTTACAGACGAATGGAAAAACTAGTAGAAGCCAACCTCGGGGAAGATCAGTTTGGATTCCGTAGAAACATTGGAACACGTGAGGCAATACTGACCCTACGACTTATCTTAGAAGAAAGATTAAGGAAAGGCAAACCTACGTTTCTAGCATTTGTAGACTTAGAGAAAGCTTTTGACAATGTTGACTGGAATACTCTCTTTCAAATTCTAAAGGTGGCAGGGGTAAAATACAGGGAGCGAAAGGCTATTTACAATTTGTACAGAAACCAGATGGCAGTTATAAGAGTCGAGGGGCATAAAAGGGAAGCAGTGGTTGGGAAGGGAGTAAGACAGGGTTGTAGCCTCTCCCCGATGTTGTTCAATCTGTATATTGAGCAAGCAGTAAAGGAAACAAAAGAAAAATTCGGAGTAGGTATTAAAATTCATGGAGAAGAAATAAAAACTTTGAGGTTCGCCGATGACATTGTAATTCTGTCAGAGACAGCAAAGGACTTGGAAGAGCAGTTGAATGGAATGGACAGTGTCTTGAAAGGAGGATATAAGATGAACATCAACAAAAGCAAAACAAGGATAATGGAATGTAGTCTAATTAAGTCGGGTGATGCTGATGGAATTAGATTAGGAAATGAGACACTTAAAGTAGTAAAGGAGTTTTGCTATTTGGGGAGCAAAATAACTGATGATAGTCGAAGTAGAGAGGATATAAAATGTAGACTGGCAATGGCAAGGAAAGCGTTTCTGAAGAAGAGAAATTTGTTAACATCGAGTATAGATTTAAGTGTCAGGAAGTCGTTTCTGAAAGTATTTGTATGGAGTGTAGCCATGTATGGAAGTGAAACATGGACGATAAATAGTTTGGACAAGAAGAAAATAGAAGCGTTTGAAATGTGGTGCTACAGAAGAATGCTGAAGATTAGATGGGTAGATCACATAACTAATGAGGAAGTATTGAATAGGATTGGGGAGAAGAGAAGTTTGTGGCACAACTTGACCAGAAGAAGGGATCGGTTGGTAGGACATGTTCTGAGGCATCAAGGGATCACCAATTTAGTATTGGAGGGCAGCGTGGAGGGTAAAAATCGTAGAGGGAGGCCAAGAGATGAATACACTAAGCAGATTCAGAAGGATGTAGGTTGCAGTAGGTACTGGGAGATGAAAAAGCTTGCACAGGATAGAGCAGCATGGAGAGCTGCATCAAACCAGTCTCAAGACTGAAGACCACAACAACAACAACAAGCGACGGAAGACTCAATAAACATGATGTCTGTACAGCTCTCACAGAGTTACCGTGCCACTGAACTATTGCCACCTGAGCTGTGAAGGCAGCTGCCGTTAGCAACGCGTGCCAGCGGATGTCGGAGGAGTAACTGTGAGGAGGTCCGGCTAGCTGTGGCCGCAGGCGAAGCGCGTGGCGCGAGCCAGGACGCGTGTCGGCGGCGGCTGCCGGGGCTCAGTGGCTGTGCGTGGAGTCGGGTGACGCCCCAAGTGGGCCAAGGCTCCGCAGGCAACTGGGGCAGTCCACTGGGCCGGCCGGCGGTCGCCCGCGGCCCACACCTGGCTACTGGCAGCTGGCAGCTGGCAGCAAGCAGCTGGCGCCGCTCGCGACTTGGCTGCCTGCGACACAGTCCACCAGGACTGTTATGCCAAACTGACCATCAGATGTCACGTGAGGCGGACCCGACAGTGTAAAATGGGGCACTCAGTATCAAGCTGTCAGTGGAGAAGCAGTAACAGAAGATAGGGTCTGTCAGGAGAGCTCACTGATTTCAAATGTGGACCAGTCTTTGGGTATAAAGTAGGTAACAAATCCATCAGGGGCGTTTCAAGGCTTCTACAGCTGCCAAAGTCAGGTTTGGTGATCTGAATGTGAAGTGGAAACGCGAAGGAACGGCCACAGCTAAACGACGTCCAGGCAGACCTCATGTACCGACGGACATAGACCATCGAATATTGAGCAGGGTGGCTGTAAAAATTCGCATGAAATCAGCGGAGGGAATCACTAGTGAGTTCCAAAGTGCTGCTGCTACGGTCGCAGGTTCGAATCCTGCCTCGGGCATGGATGTGTGTGCTGTCCTTAGATTAGTTAGGTTTAAGTAGTTCTAAGTTGTAGGGGACTGATGACCTCAGATGTTAAGTCCCATAGTACTTAGAGCCATTTGAACCATCCAAAGTGCTACCAACAGTCCACCTAGCCTAATGACTGTGCTTATGCAGAATGGGGTACAAAGGGTCAGTACCTACTCATAAGCCACATACGCTGGCGAAGCTTAAGGGGGTGAGCAGACTGACGCCACTGGACAGTGAATGGCTGGAAACGAGGGTTTGGAGTGGTGAATTACACTGCTCCCTGTGGCAGTTGTAAGGACACATTACGACGCAGAGAGATACAATACTTTAAATTCTACGCCTAAGATTAAATTGAGAGGAATCTAGAAAATAATCTCTGTAATGTCCATATTTGATACATTTTTGTTTCGTACTCCAAGAAGGAGCTAAAAACTGTCGCTTGTTACCTTGTATGAGACATGTGACGGACGCGTTTTTTAAATGTGCTGCAAGGAAGCCATACTGTCACTATCAATGATTTGTGCGACGAGCATAAGAAAAGTCTTATTGTTTCGTGAATAAAATACCGACTGAAAAATATTCCAGTCCTGCAGGGATTATTTCAGTCGACGTAGCTTTGTATTACTTTGTTCCACCGTATTCGCTAAAGAAGCCGACGCCGCCGTAGGAAGATACGCACGGTCAACAAAGAGAAGAACATTTATGGCGACCAATGAATTAATATTGTGGCATAAGAACTAATTCCACATTTAAGGTGAGAACTCTGAATAAATCGACAACGAGGTAAAATTCCAAAATATTGTTAATCGGAAATGTACATTATATTTCAGGCAAAATTGAATCAGCACTCAGTTTGTCCGCATTCAAAGCTAGTCACTACAGTCCTTAAAAGCTTTTCCAAAATTTTAAACTTAAAGTTCCATATCCATATTTTTTTCTCTTTTCAAAAAATCAATAATTTCTTTTTAATTTATTTCGCCACACAGTCCGATGGAAGGGTTTGGGTTTGGCGAACTCCTGGAGGACCTTACCTGCGATCATGAGAAGTGTGGCCCCCATATTGTGCTCAAGAAAACGCTAGATGCGGAGAAATGTGAACATATTTTACGGCCAACCGGGGTGGCCGAGCGGTTCTAGGCACTACAGTCTGGAACCGCGCGAACGCTACGGTCGCAGGTTCGAATCCTGCCTCGGGCATGGATGTGTGTGATGTCCTTAGGTTAGTTAGGTTTAAGTAGTTCTAAGTTCTAGGGGACTGATGACCTCAGATGTTAAGTCCCATAGTGCTCAGAGCCATTTGAACATTTTACAGCATTTTTATATTGTTTACAGTAGAGGAATACTTCAGAGGCGATGATGGATTGTACCATGATCACAGTGTACCCTGTAATAAAGCAGCATTTGTGAGACAATGGTTTGTGGACAACATCGTTCCTGAAATTGACTGGCCTGGCCAGAGTCCCGACCTGAACGTAACGGAACAGCTTTCGGATGAGTTAGGACGTCTATTTCGCTCTAGATCCCGGCGTCGAAGACCACTACCTTCTCTGGCTTCAGCTCTCCACACAAAATGGGCTGCCATTCATTCACAGACATTCACGCACCTCAATAAAAGCATCCCCAGGAGAGTTCACGATGTCACAGAGACGAAGAGTCGGCAATCCAGTATTACTGTCCAGTTATAGGCATTCGGATTCTTTTCATAAGATAATGTGGTACAAGTACGGTAGGTGGGCATATGATCCGATTTAAAAGACGATCCTATCTAAAATTCAGCAAGCTCTCGACTATCCTGATGCGCATTATATGGTGGTAAGTTCTTATGGGACCAAAGTGCTGAGGTCGTCGGTCCCTAAACTTACACACTACTTAATCTAACTTACACTAAGGACAACACACACACCCATGCCCGAGGGAGGACTCGAACCTCCGACGGGGGAAGTCCCGCGAACCGTGACAAGATGCCCTAGACCGCGCGGCTGCGCATTATATGGGTCGCGGGTTATAAGTGCATAGTTAGGCTATTGTGCATTTATAGAATCCGTTTGGGAATGTTGACTGGAATGCACTGTTTGAATCTCTGAAGGTAGTAGCGACAAAATACAGATAGGAGAATGTTATTTACAACTTTTAATATTTTTGGTTTTGCAAGCAACTTATTCAGCTACAAGAAGCACTTCGAGCAATTGAGAAGGCAGCAGTGGGAAGATGACGTAATGTGGCGTGATCAACCGGTGACAGATGGTGTATTCGGTATGAGTATCGTGACAAAGACTGTCTAAATTGTGGTCCTTCTACACGATCGGCTGCTGTGCTCGGAGGTAGCGCGCCAAAATAATAAAATTCTGTTATTAATATTAGAAAAACTTGTCAGTGAACTTACTTGCATTTCATATAAAAGTATCTCTCAATAGCAGGCTATCATTCCATTATTTTAAAAGTGTTAATTACCAGCAGAATAATAAACAATTGCTAAACGAAAAGGTAGACGAAGCTCTTCGGGATATTCGGGTCGCGCCTAACTTGGATGGCGGGTGAGGTGGTTCGGCTGTCAGTGTAGGGCTCGATCTGCAGTCTCTGAGCACAGGCGTGTTGTCCGCCGCGATCGGTATTGATTAAGAACTTAATTAGTAATCACGCAAACACCCAGTTCGTTAATTTGTTTATTCTCTGTGAAAGTGTGAAGAATGGAAATAATTGTGATTCATAAAGTGGAATATAATTGTGCAGTTCTTTGTATTCTATTAATAAAAAGCGAGACACATCCCGTTGAAACAAACCGCTTCAAAATTTAATTATTTATACATTACCACTTCCTCGCTAACAGTTTATTACAGCCGAAAGATAGCGAATTCACTATCTACGTGGTGTTTTCTGCAAGGGGACAACGAGTATAGAAGACTGCAGGGTGGTGAACATTATCCAGAAATTGTGCATTCTACTCAGGGGCGATGGAAGCAACTAGGTAACTTCCGTGCACTGTGGTCTTAGTTAAAGTGAGACAAGTGACATGTCATCTGCCTTAGAAAATAGGGGGTATGAAGGAAGCAAATATTCGAGGGTAGGGACTTATCATACAAACACAAATCCCTCTCGCATTCTCTCTCTTTCACTTTCTGTAAACTTACACAGAAGTCAAAAGAGGCGAAAGACATTAAAACGAAGCAGTGGCTGGGAAGGAAGTGAGACAGGGTTGCAGCCTTACGCAATCTGCACATTGAGAAAGTGGTAAAGGAAACTAAGAAAAATTTGGGAAAAGGAATTAAAATTTCAGTAAGAAGAAGTAACAAAAGCTTTATGGTCTGCCGATGACATTAGAGTTCTGTTAAAGACGGCAAAGGACGTGGAAGAGCAGCTTCAGCAGAATGGACAGTGTCTTGAAAAGATATTATAAGATGACTATCAAGAAAAGCAAAAGAAGTGTAACGGATACCCGAAATAAACAAGGCAGTGCTGAAAGAACTGCATTAGGAAATAAGATATTAAAATTAGTAGGTGAATTTTATTGTTTGGGCAGCAAATAAATAATAATGGCCAAAGTAATGAAGACGCAGACCAACAACAGCATTAAGAACTCCGTCAAATCAGACCTTGCAAGGCCCAACAGAACAGTCATGTCATGTCGTGGCATCCTCAACCGATATACGTCTCTGGATGCGGACACGGAGGGGCATGTGGTCAGCACATCGCTCTCCCGGTCATTATCAGTTTTCGTGAGTGGAGCCGCTACTTCACAGTCAGGTAGCTCCTCCACTCACCTCATAGGTGCTGAGTGCACCTTGCTTACCAGCCGCGCTCGGCAACCCGGACGGTCACCCATCCAAGTGCTAGCCAACCCCAAAAGCGCTGAACTTTGATTATCTTACGGGAACCGGTGTTACACAACAACAATAGCAAAATTAGCATTTCTGATAAAAATCTTGCTAACACATAATATAAGCCTAAGTTTAATTAAATCTTTTGTGGTCTTTTGTGGACGTATTTTTTCTGGTATACAGCCTTTTACGGAAGTGAAATGTAGACGTATGTTTACACGGAATATTAATCAAGGGAATAAGGACATCTGCTGCTAGTGGGCACTGAAATAAATCAATGGGGAAAGTTGAAAATTTGTGCCGAACTGGGACGCGAAACTGGATTGCTCCGTTTCTCGCGAATAGTTGCTTGACCGCCTTTTTTTTTTCTTTCACTAGGCAGTTGCGTTAACCACTGCACTTTTATTTTTTACGCGCTGACCATTGCACTATCTTTTTTTTATATGCAAGTGCTCTACCGCCTTTTTTACGTTTTAAACAGGAACTATAGAAAACAAAAAACTACCTTTTTGTTAGTATTACAAAATGAGATTAACAATTTCTTTATCCATACACATATACAAGCGGAAAGGATAACTATAAAACAGAGTGACGTAAAATTAACATTTTAATAAGCATTAAGCTTTGGAAAGGTAAATATACGTCAGAAATGAAAAACACAATAAAATTACGTTAAAAAGAAATACTTCTCCAACTATGCTTCAAATTTCAATCAATATCTTTCACAAATTAAAGCAAATCCTGGTTAACATACAACATTTAAGTGAAGTTAAATTTCGGTAACAATCACTGCATTGTCATATCACAATTAATATTTCTGTATTGCTTGAAAGCTGATAAACTGAACATTATTCTCGCATTATATAAAGAAAGGAACACACACCGCAATGGAGAATCGTACTTCCAATCACCCCGCTGTTCTGTCATCTGGGTATGGCTACTCGTAAGTATATGATATCCACCGGTTCTCATCTTCCGTTCATTCTCTCTTCACGTCATAATTTAACTTCTCCTACCCTAGACGTTCCAGCTATGCAGGGTCTCTTGAAACGCACTCCATAGGAAGTTCGAGAAATACTGTCGGCATTTCGAGTTGTTCACGATCTTTAGATGTCGTTCCTGTAAAAAAGGTTCAAAAGTCCATTACAATCTTTGGAGTGTCTGAATAAATTGAGCACCGTCTGAAGCCAGAAGACTATAATCCCTGGCTCAATCTTGCTTTGTCCCATTCGAAGAAAGAAAGAGATCACGTGTGTCGCCAAACGCTACACATCTGCCGAGGGGCCGCATACGAGGCGGTGTTCGTCGTTGTCCAGAGTTTGGCACTGAGGGCAGAATGATGAATCTGTCATATGAATCGCATGGAGTCTGAATCGAGTGACATTTTTACCATTAACTGTTGGATATCACGTTGCAAGTGTCTCTGTGTCTAAGGAAACATAGTGTATCGATCGCCATACTATTTGCCAATTGCTATGTGGATACTTCCTCCCAATAGGATTGCTGTGTCCTTCGGTCGTTAGTATCCGATAGATGTCAGGCGCCGTTGCAGGTCTGGTTTCCGGCAGAGCCGCCTGAACGTAGCTGTACTCTATAAAAAAAAATTTAAAAAAAATAAAATGTGCGTTTATGCTGGAGTGACTGGGAAATGTGCTGGATCACCACGGGCGCCATCGAGAAACTGGTGCTAGCGCTTCTATTAAGATTCCTGTCAGACAAGTCTGATGTCTCCACAGTTTTAACACTGTGCTTCTATAGTGGCACCGCTCGATCAAGAATATGCGCAAGACCAAGTCTACCATTCTAAGAGGGAGGGTAAGGGCATCGTATCTTACTTTAAGGCCGCGAGGAGTGCCGTGCGGTCTGAGGCGCCTAGCCTCGGTTCGCGCGGCTGCCCCGTCGGAGGTTCGAGTCCTCCCTCGGGCATGGGTGTGTGTGTTGTCCTTAGCGTAAGATAGTTTCAGTTAGATTATGTAGTGTGTAAGCCTACGGACCGATGACCTTACTAGTTTGGTTCCATAGGAAATTACCACAAATTTCCAATTTCTTATTTTAAACAGTAGCCCTGCACTCACGAAGGAATCGATCGCCGCCAGTATTCATCGCCTCGGCTTTGCGTACACAGTCCCTGCCCGATACAAATTTTCAATTTACCCACGCACTACTGACGTAGTACTTTTGTCTATTACTCTCACCGGGCGTCCCCCCCTAGCTGTTACATATGTTGTGTCCGTTCTTTCAGACATGTCCAGAAGAACAGACACGAGATAAATATTTCACGGAACACTTTGTGTCTGTCTTGAAGCATCTGCCAGATCACTTTCTTCAGCGTATCCGTGACGCTCTAGCCTGCGTCAAACAAAACCTGCGACCATTTGTGCTGCTCTTCTTATACGTTCAGTTTGCTCTGTTAGTCCTATTCTGTATGGGTCCTACACGGCTGAACAGTATTCCAGAATGGGACACACGTTTATGATGCAAGCATTATCCTTTGTAATATTTTCTCAGTACCCTGCCCATGAATCGAGTTCTGCCACCTGCTCTGCCTACGACTGGACCGTGGTGATCGTTCCTTTTATCACCACAGATTTTTATACCCAAGTATTTTTATGAGTTTACAATGTCCAATTGTGACTCGTTGATACTTTAGTCATGGGATGCTACGTTTCTGCGTTTTGTGAAGTTGTTATATTTCTGGCTATTGAAGCCAAATGATTCATTCCTAGGTTTCTCATCTTAGTTGAGAGAACATACATTAGCTAAAGCATGGCGTGAGAAAGTGGAGTGAGGTACGAACAACTGATAGTACTGCGAGTACACTTTCTGCGAAAAATTGCGCCAGCTGTATAATCTTGTAATATGATTCACCTCTTGTGGTAGGAGAGGGAGGGATTACCCTCAGGCCAGCACGCCAAAAGTCACAATCTTGTTCATTATTTACTAATAAAGTACAATTGAAATTCCATTTGTAGTCGTAGGGGAAAACCTTTAGATACTATGCTATCCCCCATACGCTCAAGATTTCATTTTAATATCAGTTCTGAAGAACATCTGAATAATGAAATACAGCCTAATCTCTTCGTGTGGCATCGGCTTCCCACCGAATTACTGCCCAGTGAAGTGATTCGTGCTGCCCACCTTAGTCTTGATCAAGGGGCTCCACAGTATAAGTCTGAGAAGACGGGCCGAAAAGTACAGTATAATGGGTTTCAGTGTGCATGGAAAATCGTCCGTCTACGAACAAATCAGAGAGTAACAGAGCTTATAATGCTTTTTTTAATTGGCGAAACATGTAAAATAATTTCCACAATATTCATTAGAGTACAAGAATTATTTCTGAATAATATGGATGATTAGACGTCACTTGTGACTTTTGTAGACTTACATATTTAAAGACGCAACTTTTGGTGTCGTTTTACGATTTTCTTTGAACGTGAAATTAAAAAACTTGTTGGTATTGCGATAAACTTCTGGATTTTCATTTTAATAGCTCAGGAAGCCTTAGCCATTTGATTAGTGGTTTCATACCACCATCACAGCAAGAATAGCGGATTCAAAACCTACTTGCTACTTCTGTGCACGGATGAGAACAACATTTGAAGACGCCAGGTACTTGGACATTGCAGAATTTCAGTGTTGGCTTTTATGCGGCAAGACACAAATAGGCCCCTCATACGTCTTGCTACTGCAGTACAAATAGAGACACTTATGCGCAATCTGTGGTAACACAGAGAAAGGATCCGCAAAGCGCATGTGCTCTGAATACTAACGTACATCACATTCAGTTGCAAGAGGATATTTTAATAAACACGCGCTGTGTTGCAGAGTATACCGTACATGACCTTCCATGCTGACATTATGCACACGCGTTTCGTGGAATGTCGCTGTGAAGCGTACAATTTTATATTTCTGAAAATTTAACAGCTTCATTTTGAAGTCTTATGACGAACTGACTTTATCTACATCTACATCTATGTGATTACTCTGCTGTTCACAATAAAGTGTCTGGCTGAGGGTTCAATGAACAACCTTCAAGCTGTCTCCATGGTTCCACTCTCGAACGGCGAGCGGGAAAAACGAGCACTTAATTTTTTCTGTGCGAGCCCTGATTTCTCTTATTTTATCGTGATGATCATTTCTCCCTATGTAGGTAGGTGCCAACAGTATGTTTTCACAATCGGAGAAGAAGACTGGTGATTGAAATTTCATGAGAAGATCCCGTCGCAACAAACAACGCCTTTGTTTTAATGATTGCCATTCCAATTCACGTATCATATCTGTGCCACTATCTCCCCTACTTCGCGATAATACAAGACGAGCCGCCCTTCTTTGAACTTTTTCGATGTCATCCGTCAGTCCCACCTTATACGGATCCCACACCGCACAGCAATACTCCAGAATAGGGCGGACGAGTGTAGTGTAAGCAGTCTCTTTAGTAGATCTGTTGCACCTTCTAAGTGTTCTGCCAATGAATCGCTGTCTTTGGTTTGCTCTACCCACAACATTATCTATGTGATCGTTCCAATTTAGGGTATTTGTGATTGTAACCCCTAAGTACTTAGTTGAATTTACAGCCTTCACATTTGTGTGACCTATCGCTTAATCGTACATCTTGTGAATAACTTCACTCTTTTCTTTATTCAGGGTCAAAAAAATGGTTCAAATGGCTCTGAGTACTATGCGACTTAACTTCTGAGGTCATCAGTCGCCTAGAACTTAGAACTAATTAAACCTAACTAACCTAAGGACATCACACACATCCATGCCCGAGGCAGGATTCGAACCTGCGACCGTAGCGGTCACGCGGTTCCAGACTGAAGCGCCTTTAACCGCACGGCCACACCGGCCGGCTATTCAGGGTCAATTGCCACTTCTCGCACCATACAAATATCTTATCTAAATTATTTTCCAATTCATTTTGATCATCTGATGAATTTACAAGAGAGTAAATGACAGCATAATATGCAAACAATCTAATAGGGCTACGCATATTGTCTCCTATGTCGTTAATATAGATTGGGAACAATAGAGAGCCTATAACGCTTCCTTGGGGAACGTCGGATATTACTTCTGTTTTACTCGATAACTTTCTGTCTATTACTACGAACTGTGACATTTCTGACAGGAAATCACGAATCCAGTCGCACAACCTGAGGCGATATTCCATAAGCAGGCAGTTTGGTTAGAAGACGCTTGTGAGCAACGGTGTCGAAAGACTTCTGGAAATCTAAAAATATGGAATCAATTTGACATCCCCTGTCGATGGCACTCATTACTTCATGATTATAAAGAGCTAGTTGTGTTTCACAAGAACGAGGTTTTCTGAATCCGTGCTATCAACAAATCGTTTTCTTCGAGGTAATTCATAATGTTCGAACACGGTATACGTTCCAAAACCCTACTGCAAATCGATGTTAGTGATATAGGCCTGCAATTCACCGGATTACTCCTATTTCCCTTTTTGGGTATTGGTGTGACTTGAGCAATTTTCCAATCTTTAGGTACGGAATTTTCTGTGAGCGAGCGGTTGTGTATAATTGCTAAATATGGAGCTATCGCATCAGCATACTCTGAAGGGAAACTTGTGCTCCTTTTTAATGACGGTATTTCAGTACAGACAACCGCATCAGGGGTGAGACGTGTACTAGGATCGGGTGAAAGATGAACAAAATCGTTGACCCGTTGGGCGTACGGTTCCCTTTTCAGAACGCTTCAGTTCACAAGGTCTCTTGACCCTACGTGCGAAGTTAGGCCCAAGGCAAAATATAAATAGATTTTTTTACTGTGGCATATAGCAAAATACTAGTCAGTTGAGGTCCAAAACACGCTTGGATACTAAAGTCATTTCACAACAATGATATTATGCAGCAATGTGTGGTGGTGTGCTGTTACGTGCTCCAAAGCCGAAAGCCCCGCTGGCTACTGGTGCGCCACAGACAGAGGCCGCTGGTGAGCGTCACGAGGGCAACGCATAGCCCCGCCGTTGCCTCAGTCAACCTTGCGCCGCGCCTGAATCACCGGCACTTCCTGGTCTACAGAATTCCCCGAGCCTTTGACCAACTGCTTGTTCTACATCACTGCAGCTGTTACTGGAAACTAAATGTACCGTTGCTTCCTAATACACCGTCATTCAGTAGCCCGTCTAATGGGACTCAGTCGTCCAGCGACATTCACGCCCACAGGTGGCAGCTAGGACGCGAGGTAGAGGCGCGGCGAAAGTTTAAGGTCCAGCTGTTTCCTTGTTTTGTTTACAAAAGCGGGCTTCCACCGACACATCCACAACTCCTGTGGATAAACGGGATGTTTCAAAATAACATTTAAAAAATTTGGGTACAGGTTCCTTACACTAAAACAAGGAAAAAATGGCCAGTAAACACGGCCTCTAAAATGCATACCTTGAGAGCTCTGAGCACTTGTTCAGTAGCATAGATGTCCTTCATTGTAGCGAAAATGAACAAGTGCGCGTAACTGTCAAGATATGCATTTTAGAGCCCATGTTCACTGGACAATCTTTTCTTGTTTTAGTCCATAATACCTCCCCAAAACAAGTGAAGCAAAGAGGGTGACATGAAGAGCTGCGGTTCGCAGTATAGAGGATGAGCAAGTGCAAATAGCTCTTAAGATATGCGTTTTAGAGCCCATGTTTAGTGGACTTTTTTCTTGTGTTGGAGTAAGAAAACTGTCCCCAAATTAATAAAACGTCATTTTGAAACAACCTACACGTATCTTGTAGTTGCTGGTTGTCTAAGGCTTCAGGTCCACGGGTCCATTTTAAGTATGAGGTGATTTGCCTTTATAAATAACAAACAAAAGTTTTGAGAAATGTTTGTTTACTACGGTTCTGTACTAAAACAAGGACATCTTGTACTTGGCTTAGGTAGTGTTGCCAACCTACACCACTCGAAAAAAAAAACTGAATCACCCAAAACACACAGTCCGATATCAATCGTGCACACCATTCAAAATGGCTCTGAGCACTATGGGACTTAACATCTGAGGTCATCAGTCCGTTAGACTTACTAAGGACATCACACACAACCATGGCCGAGGCAGGATTCGAACCTGCGACGTAGCAGCAGCGCGGTCCCGGACTGAAGCGCCTAGAACCGCTCAGTCACAGCGGCCGGCGCGCACCATTCGTAGCTACGCAACTGATTACAGTTGCAATTCTCTATGACAGCTAGAACGGCTACAAGATTGCATTAGTGTAGTTACTAGTCCTGGTAGGGTACATAAGAACCGTAAATACCATCAGATATTGAGCGATCACTGTGAAGGAGCCAGAATTCACGTGTACTCATATGGGGCAGTGTTATCAGCACCTTACGTGATTTGAAACGGGCCTCACTGTTTTTCTCCATTTGACTGGCTGAGCGATACGTGCAGTATTCAGATTTGCGCGACATTCAAATGTTACAGTGGCCTGATGTTCGACTGCACGAGAATGTGAGGGCAGGCATACTCGGCGTCAAGGTTCTGGTCAACCACGTGTGACCACCACATGGGCTGCTAGCCGTTTTGTGCACCAAGCAGACTGTAACCCATTCCACATCTGCGTCTGCCATCCGAGAACAAGTAATGGACTCCCTGCAACATTGTATCCCGCACCATTGGTCGGAGTCTAGTAGCAACAGGGTTGGTGTATTATCGCCTCATGCATAGGCTGCTGCTAAGAATACAACACAGCCCGATGTGTCGGGAAGCGTGGACTGCTGACGAATCACGTCGCAATATATTCTGCGATGAATGACGGTTCTGCACCACCCCAGATGGCCAGTGTCTGCGAGTACGGCGGCGACTTGGGGACAGGTCCCATTCTTCTAATGTTTTGGAGAGACGCAGCTGTGTTACTCCTGGCGTCACGGTCTTGGGAGCCATCGAATATGATTTCAGGTCACGGCTGGTGATGACTGACGGCACAAGCGACAATATCGGAGTGCTATTTTTCAACAGGAACATGTCCGATGTTCATTCATACATGGCACGTGTCTCTATGAACTGTCTTCGTGATGTTGGGGTACTCCAGTGGCCGCAAGATTTAATGAATTCATATAATTTAAATAAGAGAGTGATGGTCTCTAAGAAAAACTATACATAGTAGTGACTGACCACAATGAGATTGAAGTGTGTGCTTGCATTCACAGCGTGATAGTGCATCCATGTAAATCTGAAGAATTTTGCAGTTACGTCTATTGGAAAATGATCATTGTAAAGCGATTTCACACTTTTTATTGCCCCATAGTTTTAGGTACTTGCATCATGACACATATACTTACAAATAGTTTGGATGGAGGGATCAATTATATGCTGTGTATTTCACATTTAAATTTTATCTCCATGAGCAATGCCATCTATTTTTTATGGGACAGAGATCTACCTGTAGGGCAAATGCAATTGACAATACACTAGTCTCAAGGTGACTTTGTTATCTTTTCAAAACCGGTGTAATTTACCCCTCCCTTCCTACCCCTCTCCTCCTTCTCACTCCTCCTCTCCACCCCCCCCCCATTTCATTCTTCTTCCTCGTTGCTATCTATGTTTACCTCACTTCACCTTCACCCCCACTTCATCCCTATTCTCCCATCCCCTCCTTTCTTCTCCCCCTACCCACATGCATTATAACGATTCGTTCCTACCTTTCTTCCCTTCGTTTCATGTACACATGAAAAAGAGCGTATATGAAAACGTACATAATAATTAATTTGATTAATGTTACTGTTAATTAACGTTAATGCTAATCCATGAATTTTATATAATTTAAATAGGTTCCTAATGTTGTCCTTGACGCAATGCGTACAGTAGTAAATTTTTACAAGGAGACTACGGCCGTTTACATTTTGTAAGTAAAGTCAACAACTTTGTATCTGCACTACGATATTAAACCAATGTATGGCGTATCGATCTATTAAAGAATAATTTAAAGTAATTTTAGACATTTCATCACTGTACTTTCTGATTTACGGCCTGCCGAATGCTTCTGTAAATATTTTTAACGGAGATATGGATTATAAGCTTTGTATTTACTATATACGAGCAAGCTGAGTTTTGTCTCCATAAGCAATTCCAGCTATCGGTTAGTAATGTAACTCTAATTAGTACTTATCTCTAAAAGGAAATCCCTCTATCGGTTTGTATTGTAATCCACTTAATTCTTTAACAATATAATTAATACTTGTAGGATAAATGGTTACTTCGTTAATGTTTTTATTTTTTAAATTTCTGTGCACAAGTCTATAGGTAATTGGCAGACATACCGCTACCCTAGCACTCTCTCATCAGTTACAAAGTAGCACAAACCAGTACCTCAACACAAGACTGGGTGTCAGCAACTGATTGAAGACTAACCTATAGCCGCTATCAAGAAGAGCAAAACTAGACATTACACAAGCGACGTTAATTATCGTTCACAGGGTTTAGGTTTACACCAGTGTTTAAAGACAGAGCAGTGCAGGGGCGATCGAAAAGTTCCCCTTTAAGGGCGTTGCTGCAGCGTATATGCAACTTAGCGCGACTCTGATGCGAGTATATAAGCACCCCCATGAACCATGGACCTTGCCGTTGGTGGGGAGGCTTGCGTGCCTCAGCGATACAGATAGCCGTACCGTAGGTGCAACCACAACGGAGGGGTATCTGCTGAGACGCCAGACAAACGTGTGGTTCCTGAAGAGGGGCAGCAGCCTTTTCAGTAGTTGCAAGGGCAACAGTCTGGATGATTGACTGATCTGGTCTTGTAACAATAACCAAAACAGCCTTGCTGTGCTGGTACTGCGAACGGCTGAAAGCAAGGGGAAACTACAGCCGTAATTTTTCCCGAGGGCATGCAGCTTTACTGTATGATTACATGATGATGGCGTCCTCTTGGGTAAAATCTTCCGGAGGTAAAATAGTCCCCCATTCGGATCTCCGGGCGGGAACTACTCAAGAGGATGTCGTTATCAGGAGAAACAAAACTGGCGTTCTACGGATCGGAGCGTGGAATGTCAGATCCCTCAATCGGGCAGGTAGATTAGAAAATTTAAAAAGGGAAATGGATAGGTTGAAGTTAGATATAGTGGGAATTAGTGAAGTTCGGTGGCAGGAGGAACAAGACTTCTGGTCAGGTGACTACAGGGTTATAAACACAAAATCAAATAGGGGTAATGCAGGAGTAGGTTTAATAATGAATAGGAAAATAGGAATGCGGGTAAGCTACTACAAACAGCATAGTGAACGCATTATTGTGGCCAAGATAGATACGAAGCCCACGCCTACTACAGTAGTACAAGTTTATATGCCAACTAGCTCTGCAGATTACGAAGAAATTGGAGAAATGTATGATGAAATAAAAGAAATTATTCAGATTGTGAAGGGAGACGAAAATTTAATAGTCATGGGTGACTGGAAGTCGAGTGTAGGAAAAGGGAGAGAAGGAAACATAGTAGGTGAATATGGATTGGGGGACAGAAATGAAAGAGGAAGCCGCCTGGTCGAATTTTGCACAGAGCACAACATAATCATAACTAACACTTGGTTTAAGAATCATGAAAGAAGGTTGTATACATGGAAGAACCCTGGAGATACTAAAAGGTATCAGATAGATTATATAATGGTAAGACAGAGATTTAGGAACCAGGTTTTAAATTGCAAGACATTTCCAGGGGCAGATGTGGACTCTGACCACAATCTATTGGTTATGACCTGTAGATTAAAACTGAAGAAACTGCAAAAAGGTGGGAATTTAAGGAGATGGGACCTGGATAAACTAAAAGAACCAGAGGTGGTACAGAGATTCAGGGAGAGCATAAGGGAGCAATTGACAGGAATGGGGGAAATAAATACAGTAGAAGAAGAATGGGTAGCTTTGAGGGATGAAGTAGTGAAGGCAGCAGAGGATCAAGTAGGTAAAAAGACGAGGGCTAGTAGAAATCCTTGGGTAACAGAAGAAATATTGAATTTAATTGATGAAAGGAGAAAATATAAAAATGCAGTAAGTGAAACAGGCAAAAAGGAATACAAACGTCTCAAAAATGAGATCGACAGGAAGTGCAAAATGGCTAAGCAGGGATGGCTAGAGGACAAATGTAAGGATGTAGAGGCCTATCTCACTAGGGGTAAGATAGATACCGCCTACTGGAAAATTAAAGAGACCTTTGGAGATAAGAGAACGACTTGTATGAATATCAAGAGCTCAGATGGAAACCCAGTTCTAAGCAAAGAAGGGAAAGCAGAAAGGTGGAAGGAGTATATAGAGGGTCTATACAACGGCGATGTACTTGAGGACAATATTATGGAAATGGAAGAGGATGTAGATAAAGATGAAATGGGAGATATGATACTGCGTGAAGAGTTTGACAGAGCACTGAAAGACCTGAGTCGAAACAAGGCCCCCGGAGTAGACAATATTCCATTGGAACTACTGACGGCCGTGGGAGAGCCAGTCCTGACAAAACTCTACCATCTGGTGAGCAAGATGTATGAAACAGGCGAAATACCCTCAGACTTCAAGAAGAATATGATAATTCCAATCCCAAAGAAAGCAGGTGTTGACAGATGTGAAAATTACCGAACTGTCAGCTTAATAAGTCACAGCTGCAAAATACTAACACGAATTCTTTACAGACGAATGGAAAAACTAGTAGAAGCCAACCTCGGGGAAGATCAGTTTGGATTCCGTAGAAACACTGGAACACGTGAGGCAATACTGACCTTACGACTTATCTTAGAAGAAAGATTAAGGAAAGGCAAACCTCCGTTTCTAGCATTTGTAGACTTAGAGAAAGCTTTTGACAATGTTGACTGGAATACTCTCTTTCAAATTCTAAAGGTGGCAGGGGTAAAATACAGGGAGCGAAAGGCTATTTACAATTTGTACAGAAACCAGATGGCAGTTATAAGAGTCGAGGGACATGAAAGGGAAGCAGTGGTTGGGAAGGGAGTAAGACAGGGTTGTAGCCTCTCCCCGATGTTGTTCAATCTGTATATTGAGCAAGCAGTAAAGGAAACAAAAGAAAAATTCGGAGTAGGTATTAAAATTCATGGAGAAGAAATAAAAACTTTGAGGTTCGCCGATGACATTGTAATTCTGTCAGAGACAGCAAAGGACTTGGAAGAGCAGTTGAACGGAATGAACAGTGTCTTGAAAGGAGGATATAAGATGAACATCAACAAAAGCAAAACAAGGATAATGGAATGTAGTCTAATTAAGTCGGGTGATGCTGAGGGAATTAGATTAGGAAATGAGGCACTTAAAGTAGTAAAGGAGTTTTGCTATTTGGGGAGCAAAATAACTGATGATGGTCGAAGTAGAGAGGATATAAAATGTAGGCTGGCAATGGCAAGGAAAGCGTTTCTGAAGAAGAGAAATTTGTTAACATCCAGTATTGATTTAAGTGTCAGGAAGTCATTTCTGAAAGTATTCGTATGGAGTGTAGCCATGTATGGAAGTGAAACATGGACGATAAATAGTTTGGACAAGAAGAGAATAGAAGCTTTCGAAATGTGGTGCTACAGAAGAATGCTGAAGATTAGATGGGTAGATCACATAACTAATGAGGAAGTATTGAATACGATTGGGGAGAAGAGAAGTTTGTGGCACAACTTGACCAGAAGAAGGGATCGGTTGGTAGGACATGTTCTGAGGCATCAAGGGATCACCAATTTAGTATTGGAGGGCAGCGTGGAGGGTAAAAATCGTAGAGGGAGACCAAGAGATGAATACACTAAGCAGATTCAGAAGGATGTGGGTTGCAGTAGGTACTGGGAGATGAAAAGGCTTGCACAGGATAGAGTAGCATGGAGGGCTGCATCAAACCAGTCTCAGGACTGAAGACCACAACAACAACATGTAGGCAAGGAATTAGTTGGCATTCGTGTCTTTCCGACTTTCGCACGGTAAATCCATAAACGTAAACTACGACGACGTTATCATCAAATGCATCCAAATAGGACCAACGTGCTGCTATTCTTTTCTTGACTGCCGAAATATGTGACATGTCTGTTGAAAACCACAATTGTGGAATGATGCGTCAAAAGTTCCGTGCTGGTTCGACACAAGACACGATAAATCGCACAAATCTAAGGGCTGTCAATTCGACTAAATACCTAAGAATTACAATTACGAGCAACTTAAACTGGAAAGACCACATAGATAATATTGTGGCGAAGGCGAAACAAAGACTGCGCTTTGTTGGCAGAACATTTAAAAGACGCGACAAACCCACTAAAGAGACAGCCTGCATTAGACTTGTCCATCCTCTGCTGGAATATTGCTGCGCGGTGTAGGATCCTTACCAGGTAGGATTGACGGAGGACATCGAGAAAGTGCAATGAAGGGCAGCTCGTTTCGTGTTATCGCGCAATAGGGGTGAGAGTGTCACTGATATAATACGCGAGTTGAGCTGGCAGTCACTGAAACAAAGGTGGTTTTCTTTGCGGCGAGATCTATTTACGAAATTTCAATCACAAACTTTCTCTTCCGAATGCGAAAATACTTTGTTGACACCCACCCATGTGGGGAGAAATGATCATCATAATAAAATAAGAGAAATCAAAGCTCGAAAGGAAAGATTTACGTGTTCCTTTTTCCCGCGCGCCGTTCGAGAGTGGAATGGTAGAGAAGTAGTATGAAAGTGATTCGATGAACCCTCTGCCAGGCACTTAAGTGTGTATTACAGAGTAACCATGTAGATGTAGAAGACACAGGTCGATCTGGTAGGTCAGCCGCATCCACTACGGACAAGTGGGGGGCATTCGAGCACCCGCCCTCTTGTCCTGGTCTCTTCCCAGGCGATTTTCACATCTACGGTAACTAAAAAAAGGTCCTGAAGTACAGAACATTCCTATCGGTCGAGGATATGCAGCAGGCAGTTACAGACTTCCTCAAAGAGCAGGACACTGTGTTTTACTAAACGGGTATCTCCACATGGTGTGTCGGTGGGATGGTTACCTCAATACTCATGGCGATTTTGCTTGATGGGCGTAAACTGCCCCTGTGTGAAATCAAGGCACATCATAACAGCAACTACTCGGCGGTGGGGAGTTCTCTTCCTGCCAAATTTATATGCTTGACTTCAAGTGCATTTGGCAAATACAATAACATGCGGATTAGACTAATATGAGAAAGTTTAAAGTAATTGCTGTCCCTAGTACAAGTGCATTTTTGGGCCCCCACCGGCATATTTTGTATGGCTATTAGGTCCCTTGTGTGTAGGTCCAGGTTCATTGTAGTGTCCACTTCATCAGAAATGATACTGAAATCTGTGCATGGCAGTCTCATCAGGCTCTGCGTGAGGTGTAAGAGTGCGCTCGCATTGCTTGCATCACCAGTAGTTTTTTGTGTTTGCTTTGTGTCCCAACCCAGCGTAATCGTGTCATGTCTTTTGAATTTTGTCCTCTGAGCATTGCCGTCCGATTTTTATAATTGTGATTGTACTTTTCCCTGCCACATTGCGACAGTTCAAGGAAACTCGGGAGGTTTTTAACTTTCGCAGATTCAGTCTCGTATCTTCTTGAGTCTTAGAAAAAAAAATCACTTTTGCAGTTTGTTGTGTACATAGTTCCGCGAAGTCAGCGCGTACACAACATTGCCACTAGAGCGCGCCCCGCTAAGCACAACAGCGCAGGCGCAGCGCTCATCCGTCTCCGCACTACGAGATGGCGCGCTCTTACAGACGGACCAAATTCTGCTTCCGCCGATCCGCGTATTAATATGTAACGCAGCCAATGAGATTGCTGCTAACGTAGAACCTTTTCTCCTCGCGGATCACACTCGCGCAGTGATACCTAAACGCTCGAGGTATTATAACGTGTGTACAGACCTCCGATTAGGCTATAGTCAAGTTTCAGTCTGCGCCTAATAAGATTATCATATTCCTGTACATAGCCATGAAGAGAAATGTATAGACACTTTGTCAAGTATCAGAGATATGTGAGAATAAGATTAACGTACCAAGACCAAAGGAACTTCAGATTGTCAGTTGTAAACAGCATCCAGAATCAAGTTACCTAATGTCTATATTTTTTATTATTTTAATAAATGTGTGTGAAAATTAATCAAGTTCTGTTTAAAGTTGGTCACCATCAATCTGCTACTCTAAGTGTGGAAGTGGCATTTCTATCGTCTGACCTAACGGCAGAAGATAAACACGCCACGATAAGACCACGAGACATATTGCTGACACTCGCCTACTTCGTTAGAGCGACAAGTCAAATAATCTGATGGTGTGTGTACCGAAGGTCTTACAGTACGCACACCACACAGTTCAACAGTAGCAGCAACACACACATTCGCTTTAAAACAACGATTTGTCTTCCTCATATTGAATATTTAATACACAGAATTTTCACATTGTTCAAGCCACGTCATGTCTGAGTTCAAACTCGAGCGTTCTAAGACATTCATAATCTTCTTTATCAGTGGCAAGGGCGTATTTCTGGAAGGAAATGGCTGGCGAGGAGACAGCAGCTGACCACCCTCCACTCCCCCCCCCCCCTCCACACACACACACACACACACACACACACACACACACACACACACACAGAGAGAGAGAGAGAGAGAGGGGGGGGGGAGAGAGAAATAATGTTCTTTGCAAACCGAATCCGCTGTCTGTCGCATCAGAGACGTATTAATTCAGTTGAAAGAAAAAAGTACGTGTAGGCAGAAAAACTTGGCGTGAAATCTGAGAAGGCTTCCGCCACTGCTCTCCCAGAAAATAAAAAAATTGAGATGGCTCCGCGTTGCTGAAGCTTCTGGAGGTGTTTTGGGAGTGCAGTTCATCTGTAAACAAAATCACATACTGGACCGCAGTGTAAGCAATTTTAGAGAATGCATCCAGCGTTCGGAATCCTCATTTAAAATTTGTGGCAAGAGCTTACGGGACCAAACTAACTCGAACCTCCAACGGGCGGTGGGGGGGGGGGGGGGGGGGGGGGAAGCGGGGGGAGCCGCGCGGACCGTGACAAGGCGCCCTAGACCGCGCGGCTACCCCGCGAGACCGAATCCTTATTAAACACGCGTGAGCGCAGGCATCTAAAGAAATCAGAGACGTAATGATAGTATAGTGATAGGTTAGGATAGATTGCTATAGCCCATGCGGAAATGTAACAGAGATATTCAGGGAACTTGAATGGGAATATATGGAAAAAATGGCAGACGCTGTTCTAACATTAACCTGTTGGGTAAATTGGAGAACCATATTAGAGGAAGACTACTTCCATCACTGTTTGTCTCGTGTGGGTATCTTGAGAGAAAGATAAGAGTGATTACGACGCTTACAGAGGCATATAAACGGTTCAAACGGCTCTGGGCGCTATGGGACTTAACTTCTGAGGTCATCAGTCCCCTAGAACTTAGAACTACTTAAACCTAACTAACCTAAGGACATCACATACATCCATGCCCGAGGCAGGATTCGAACCTGCGACCGTAGCGGCCGCGCGGTTCCAGACTGTAGCGCCTAGAAGCGCTCGGCCAACCCGGCCGGCAGAGGCATATAGGCAGTTACTTTTCCCCGCTCAATAAGTGAGTAGAAAAGGACAGAAAACTCCACCACGCACCGTACAGTGATTTGCGGATACCAAAGGAACGGCTGATGTAGGAGAGATGTGTGCAGTTCTCTGCTCCGGACCACCTGCGCGGCGTGGAGTTTGTGACCAGTGGCTCTGCAGGTGCACCCGGCGCGCACGCGAGGAAGCAGAAACCGGGCGGCTCTCGCAACTCTTCGTGACTCACCCACCACTCCGCTGCGGGCCAGCCTTTCGCCAGACGCGGCCATTCAGCCGCGTCGCGGACCGTTTCCTAACCAACCGCGTTTAATTGCCGAACGTCTGGCTCCGATTATCGATTTCTGACGCTTTCCGACCGGACTTCAGTGCCGTTTGCCCTTTGTTCCAGATCAGCAGACCGTGACTTCATCAGCCCTTAGTTTTGAAAAGCGGCCGTGATGCGTCGGAAATATCGATTACATGATGATATCGACACTCATCTATTGACACATCGATACATTCCGATTCTACATCGTTAATACTGAAATTCTTTACGAATTATATCCATAGTGAAATATCGATATTATACTATCGAATATCGATGCTTTACTCAGATAACATCTACATCTACATCTACATTGATACTCCGCAAGCCACCCAACGGTGTGTGGCGGAGGGCACTTTACGTGCCACTGTCATTACCTCCCTTTCCTGTTCCAGTCGCGTATGGTTCGCGGGAAGAACGACTGTCTGAAAGCCTCCGTGCGCGCTCTAATCTCTCTAATTTTACATTCGTGATCTCCTCGGGAGGTATAAGTAGGGGGAAGCAATATATTCGATACCTCATCCAGAAACGTACCCTCTCGAAACCTGGACAGCAAGCTACACCGCGATGCAGAGCGCCTCTCTTGCAGAGTCTGCCACTTGAGTTTATTAAACATCTCCGTAACGCTATCACGGTTACCAAATAACCCGGTGACGAAACGCGCCGCTCTTCTTTGGATCTTTTCTATCTCCTCCGTCAACCCGACCTGGTACGGATCCCACACTGATGAGCAATACTCAAGTATAGGTCGAACGAGTGTTTTGTAAGCCATCTCCTTTGTTGATGGACTACATTTTCTAAGCACTCTCCCAATGAATCTCAACCTGGTACCCGCCTTACCAACAATTAATTTTATATGATCATTCCACTTCAAATCGTTCCGTACGCATACTCCCAGATATTTTACAGAAGTAACTGCTACCAGTGTTTGTTCCGCTATCATATAATCATACAATAAAGGATCCTTCTTTCTATGTATTCGCAATACATTACATTAATAGAGAGTTATTGCATTTTGAACGTACTTGTACTATATATTATAACGCGCACGACAGACGCAGCCTTTCCAGTAATTACTGACTTGATTACGTGAAAAGATACAGCCACGTTCCTCTTCAAAGTTGCGCATTGTTACCTCGCCGCGCATGTACAAAAGTGATTGCAGAAACTGTTTTGCGTGTGAAGTTGCGACGGATAAATTTGATGACGATGACAAGTAGGTAAGCGTGACACTGTTGGCAAAAAAAAAAAAAAAAAAAAAAGAGACAAAACGTGCAAGCAGAATCGTTAAAGCTGGGTAGGACGATGGCGTGCTTGCTGCGACAGGAGGGAAACGAGACCGACCGGAGTGGAATGCAAGTATCTAACGCAAAGAAGAAGAAGAGGCAAAGTAAAAAACATGGTTCAATTGGCTCTGAGCACTATGGGACTTAACATCTGAGGTCATCAGTCCCCTAGACTTAGAACTACTTAAACCTAACTAAGCTAAGGACAACACACACATCCATGCACGAGGCAGGATTCGAACCTGCGACCGTAGCACCGGTGCATTTCCTGACTGAAGCGCCTAGAACCGCTCGGTCACAAGGCCGGGAAGAGGCAACGTACAAGCAGTAATTTCCCACTAACGATAAATGATGGGTGATCAAACATTTTTCGTTCAGGGTGTTCCTGCTACATATGTGCAACTAAGCGCGACTCCGATGCGGGTAGTATTATAAGCACAGACTGTAGACAAGAGATTAGAGCGCCTTCGAGTCTTTTCGACGTGCTTGCGGTGAATGCGGAAGTGCGAACTACGCCGTCTTTATTACCAGATGCGTCCAAGCAGGACCAACATGCTGTTATTCTTTTCATGGTTGATTCGGGCCCTGTGTACGTGTATACATAATGTACTTTTTCCCTTGGTGGACATGAATGTGAAATGTATAGATGACATGTTTTTACGATAAAGTATTGTATGAGTAACCTGCGAATTTTACCAAGGAACAATATATTATGCTATAATGTATGCCTGTTCCATGGAATTGAGTTTCTGTGTTTGAACTCTGACCTATTTTGTCAGTACTATTCTTCTTCTTGGCTTATGACCTGGACGCGAACCGTAAGGAGCGTTTAACGAAGAAGGTTCGTCTTGCTGTATCAGCAAATGTAAATTATTAACAACACTGAAAATAGGGATGTTTGTGACTTAAAAATTGTGTCCGTGTTGAAATCATTTGTAATCCTAAACCTTGCTTGTCTAGAGTAGACATGGGCGCCATCTTAAAAAATAATTAAGAGCTTGAAAATTCCTGGCAGATTAAAACTGTGTGCCGGACCGAGACTCGAACTCGGGTCCTCTGCCTTTCGCGGGCAAGTGCTCTACCAACTGAGTTACCCAAGCACGACTCACGCCCCGTTCTCACAGCTTGAATTCCGCCAGTACCTCGTCTCCTACCTTTGACTTTCTTTTAACTCATCGTAGAGACGTGCCGCCGGTTAGAAAACTAAACCTTTCTTTCAGATTCTACGAGCCTGGCGGTCGCTGCAAATAATTTAATAAGATTCACTTTCAGATTTTCTCAAAGTTGCGACATAGCATCCCAGGCAGGGACGCCTGGTCACAAGATTCTAGTTCTGGTATAAGATTTCATTTGCAAAAGCTGCGCTTGTCATCTTATATTGGGAATCAAGATGAAACCACGATTTTGAGTTACGGAATTTATTGTTGTACAGTGAACGGACTGGTGAAATATTCTCTGGTGCTATAAGCACAGAACTTTTAACTTGACGTCAACTACGCATATATTGAAGAATATCTGTGGTGTTTTAATAGTTAAACAAATGAGTATTTACAATTTAGTAACCCCTGATAACCGAGCTAGTTTACTGAGTGCTAGTACGCGTCGGGCTAAATTAAACAACATATCACACGGTTAATAATATTCCTACATTAGTTATTTCTCTTTTATGCTGAGCCATTGCATTAATGTGTGTTTCTTTTTTATATAAGTCACGGTTCATATTCATTCTATTACATTACACTGATAGTAAAGAAAAAGAATCACCACGATTTTTATTTTATTACATTACAATGAGTGCAGCGCAAGTGCAGTTTTCTTGGCTGCCGAAGGACAAACACCGGTAGACATTCACTGGAGGAGGAGAACGAGGAGATTAGTGTTTAATATCCGTCGACAACGAGGTCATCCATGCTCAGATTACGGAAAACCAACTAAGATTAGGGAAGGATGGGGACGGAAATCGGCCGTGCCCTTTCAAAGGTTCTATCCTGGCATTTGCCTGCATCGATGTAGGAAAATCACAGAAAACCTAATTCAGGATAACCAGACGCGCGTTTTAACCGTCGTCCTCCAGAATGCGAGTCCAGTGTGTCTATTGGAGAATGTAAAATATGTATTGGGCAGCATATTTCTGGAAAACCACCGTTGTGGAACGGTACGCCGAGTATCTTGCTGGTCACGATTCGACACACGGAGCCAGCAGAAATTACGCCAGTGGGAGGCACTCAAGTGCTGATCTCTTTCCAAGCTATTATCACGTTTTCGGTCCCTTGAAAAATGTCTTGGGGGATCTGGGATTCCAGTCGGACGAGGACGTACAGAAGACAGTTACGCACTTCTACACACAGCAGATCACGGTGCTTTACCAAACAGTTCACCAATAGTCCAGCCTGGTGCGCCGGTTGAATGATCATCTCAGTGCTCACGGCGATTTTGCCTGTTTGGCATACCGACCCTGGACTGTACGGCCTTCGAAATGAAAATTTTTGATCGCTCCTTATACAAGAAATACTTTGGGAAGTACAGAACTCTGAAAACGTATGAATCATTTATGGTAGTCCTATATAGTATCAAATTATAAGATTAGTGATGAACAACTTGAGCACATGAAGAATGTGTGCAATAAAGGCGAAACGTCCTGGGAAATAGTCCCTGTCTCACTACCACACAACGCTGTGCTCCAAACGTACATTCCCAGAAATTTCTTCCTCAAATTAAGATCTACGTTTGATACAGGTAGACTTCTCTTGCTCAGGAATGCCCTTTTTGCCAGTGCGGGTCTGCTTTTTACGTCTTCCTTACTCCGTCCGTCACGGGTTGTTTTGCAGGCTAGGTTGCAAAATTCCATGAAGTTCTTCACCAGCTTCTTGATCACCAGTGATGCTGTTAAGTTTCTCACTGGTTTCATTCCTGTTTTTTTTCTTTGATTTACTCTAAATCCACATTCTGTACTTATTGGACTTTATTCCATTCTTCTTCCTTTCACTGGGGATAGCAATGTCATCTGTGAATCTTATCACTGATATCCTTTCACCCGGAATTTTAATTTTATTCTTGAACCTGTCTTTTATTTCCGTCATTGCTGCTTCAATCTATAGATTGAACAGTAGTGGCGAAAGACTACATCCCTGTCTAATTACCTTTTCAATCCGTGCATTTCGTTCTTGTTCTTTCACTCTTATTGTTCCCACTTGGTTCTTATACACACTGTCTATTACCAGTGTTTCCCTACAGCTTATCCCATTGTTCTCAGAATTTCTGACATCTTGCACTATTTTATATTGTCGAACGCCTTTTCCAGGTCTACAAATCCTATGAACGTGTCTTGATTTTTCTTCAGTACCGCTTCCATTGTCAACCTCAACGTCAGAACTGCTCCTCTTATGCCTTTACCTTTCCTAAAGCCAAACTGATCATCACGTAACAGATCTGCAATTATCTTTTCCATTCCTCTGTGTATTATCCTTGTCAGCAGCTGGAATGCATGAGCTGTTAAGTTGATTATGCAATAATTCTCGCACTTCCCGGCTCTTGCAATTTTCGGAATTGTGTGGATGATATTTTTCCAAAAGTCTGATAGTACATCGCCAGTCTCATACATTATGTGAGTAGTCGTTTTGTTGCCACTTCCCCAATGCTTATAGAAATTGTGATGTAATGTTATCTATGCCTTCTGCCTTATTTGGTTTTAAGTCTTCCACAGCTCTTTTAAATTCTGATTCTAATACTAGATCCCCTCTCTCTTCCCTATCGTTTCTTCTGCTATCACGTCGTCAAACAAGTCCTCCATCTCACAGAGCCCCTTAGCGTACTGTTTCCACCTATTCGCTTTCTCCTCTGCATTTAACAGTGGAGTCACCGTGATACAAAGGGATATCGGTTGTTGACCTGGCAAGGACGTTCTCCAGATCTCTGAGCCACTGAAACCGGTCTGTTCATGGGTTGCCGAGCCCCTTGCGCGACACCATTCACCAGCAACTACAATTAATAAGCTCTGGCACGCACCTCGTGCAGTAGGGGGTGACGTATCCGTATCTGGCATCCAAGCTCAGTTCTGCTCGAATTCCAGTCGGGTTAAAGCCGAGGTTGCTGCCAGATATCTCAGCATCTGTAGCTATACTAATAATAAAACCGTAAAACCATCGTGTCTGTCTGTTTGAACACGCTAATCTGCTAATCTCCAAAACTACAAGACGAATTTTCATGGGATTTTCACAGCTTAGCACTTCGGCTGGTTACCTTAGTGAGACAATAATCATGGCGCAATGCACCAGATAACCAATAGATGATGCTGTTAGTTTCGTATTACACCAAAGAGCTGATAGATTATTTATTTACAGGGCGAATCAAAACTCCTTGGATACCTTCATAAGTTGGAAGATTAAAGGGAAAATTGACATGTGATAATGGGAACATAGGTTTGACGTGGGGCCGCAACTTTTGGAGTGAATGTCATTCATGGCCGCCATCTTGAAATCCGCGATTTTGGATTCAAGTCTTTTTTTTTTCAATGGGAAGGGGGGGTGTATGACACATCAAATAACACTCGCTTGAGCTCTGGAATTTAGTGGTGTAATTTGTTTTTGTCTATCTTGTGCCGTTTAGAGGTTATTAATGTTCAAAGTTGGGAAATTACCTTCATATCGACTGCTACAACACATGTTCTACGTGTTGTCCATCCCGTGCCACGCACAACTGTAGTCGCCGCAACCACTCTGACTGCACACGGAGGAGAGTGACTCCTGCAATTTGGTCAC
Source organism: Schistocerca americana (assembly GCF_021461395.2). Lineage (NCBI taxonomy): Eukaryota > Metazoa > Arthropoda > Insecta > Orthoptera > Acrididae > Schistocerca > Schistocerca americana. The sequence goes on along the minus strand of NC_060124.1, from coordinate 363,069,034 downwards.
AGGCGTGTTGTATGCGTTCCTCCAGGTGTCTCAAATCACGGATGCTCTCAGCATACACTATCTGCTTAAGATGTCCCCATAGCACGGGATGGAAAACACGTAGAACATGTGTTATAGCAGTCGGTATGAAGGTAATTTCCCAACTTTGAACATTAACAACCTCTAAACTGTACAAGAAGGACAAAAAGAAATTACACCACTCAATTCCAGAACAGAAGCGAGTGTTATTTGATGTGTCATACATCCCCCCTCCCATTTAAAAAAAAAGACTTGAATCCGAAATGGCGGATTTCAAGCTGGCGGCCGTGAATGACATTCACTCCAAAAGTTGCGTCCCCACGTCAAACCTATGTTCCCATCATCACACGTCAATTTTCCCTTTAATCTTCCAACTTATGAAGGTGTCCAAGGACTTTTGACTCGCCCTGTATTTTTCTTTTTACCTCAGTGACAGAAGTATTTTCGGAAGTTTATGCCAGTGGCAGAATTAAACGCCGCAGTCTCATTTATGTTTGATTTCTTGGCTCGGAAAAACGAATTTATTGACGAAATGATCTTATAAGGGTTTCGTTTCTGCCGATTGAGTTACGGAACACTAAAAAGCGACGGCATGCAAGGTCGCTTCTTTAACTTTTGGGCAGACCGCAGGTGTATAGCCAACTAAATTTCACAGTATGTATGGCCCTAAATAACCTACAGAATTGATCATGCAGTCTTCCTAGTGTACTGCACATGCAGAAAAAGCAAAATCTCGTCGCTCGCTACTGTTCCTGGTGCTGCAGTGCGGTTTTGGCGATGGCGTTGCTGAGGACGCGGCTATCTCGCGGAACTGTGCCACGCGCCTCTCTGGGTCGCCCTGCGGCTTCGCGGCGTACGGGCCAACCTGTTCCACTATGTGTGTGTGTGTGTGTGTGTGTGTGTGTGTGTGTGTGTGTGCCGTCGAGGCGCAAAAAACTCCCGCTCCTGGCACGCTGCTGTCTTTTTTAGCACTTCGGGATCTTCCGTTTCCTGGACGGCGCCGAAGATTGGACATTTCCGCGTAACGTCGTAATGGCGCACAACACTCCACATTTCATACCCGTCACTCTAAACAAGATGCTGCGACCGGGAGACCAGGCTCGCACTGTGGGTAATTGACCCAGTTTATGTCCGGAGGCATCAGTGAAACAGTGGTGTCTGCAATAACATTTATTTCACATGTTGAGTTTACAGCGTTATAGTCGCAAGCGTCTTCAGGGCTGCGGTCGGCGTCCGGGCGTAAGCACGTGCTGCGAAGTAGTGATGGCACTTAGCCAGGGAGACGTGACGTCGCCCCACATGTCGGCGAGCCTCGGTCGCCTGTTGTACCGACGGCTGCGGGGGTGGTGAGAAGCCATTCCGCGGTCCAGTGCGGCTCCAACCTCAGCGCTCAGATGAGAACAGCCGGCTGTGGTCCAGGATGTCGACTGTCGTGAAGATTAGGCCCCGCTCATCCACCGTGGATCGACCAAGACTGCAGCAGATGTTCGAGAGTCGGCCAGAGAGTTGAGCGGAAATGGCACGCCCGGACATTGTGGAGATGACAGCTCGCAGGTCATCCTCGATCAGTCTTAGAGTAAGGCTTGCCGCACACTTCTCCTCTTCCGCAATGTCCCACTAGGTGGCATCGGCAGACCATGGCTTTGGTGTGCATCAGGGTGGCTGTGTCCCAGTGTTGAAGTCAGCAAGCGTGTAGCAGGTAGACCATTATAGATCAGCTTGTTGTGGTTTCACTGAAACAACAGACTGTCTTTCTCTCCGGTTCTAGCAATACGGAAAGAATTGAGCACCATAAGCTTTGTTATTTAAAGCGCCGCGCCTGTACCTGTGACTCGGTCGCTCTGTGTGTACGAACGATATTGCCCTCGTTTATCGGTCCTGTCAGTGCTATTTGCCTTGCTGTTGTTATTCGATGATTATTGTGGGTCTTGGAACTTGGGTCTTTCTGCACATGTTTTACGTTGCAGTGGCGCTCTGGCGCTGAGGTTACGAAGTGTTACTTCACACTACCTCGTTATGTAGCACTGAAAATTTTACAGGGAAACAAAGGCTTGAATACAGTAAGCACATTCAAATGGATTAGGTAAAGGTAATTACGCAGAAATTAAGAGATTTGCACACGATGGACTAGTATTAAGAGCTGCATCTTGTTAAGATTACAGGTCTCTACAGCTTCTCTCAGTGCTGTTATTTGTCTCGTCTTTTACATAATTACATTGTTAATAAAAAAAACATTAAATACGTAAAGAACGTTTTGGGAGCAGGAAACAAATTTTACTATATTCTTAAGAAGAAAGTAACACACGAAAGGAAAGATTCAAATAATAAAAGTGGCCCCTTTACCTTACTATGTCGATTGGAAGAACTTCGGTAAACATTTCGAGCCTCTCTCACTTGAGTTAGTGTATTCTGTTCTACTATAGTTACAACTGAATGTAGTGGTTTGTGTATGAAGTATGTGAGTACTGTTTGTTACTACAGTTATGTCCTCCATTTTCCCGCGCCATAAGCTGCAGAGGAGCCTTGGAAGGGGTGACCCCGAACCTTATCTCCTCGAAGGACACTTCATATCTACGTAATGCTTTCGTATTTGTGTAGCTGAGTTGTATTATACTGCATATGTATTTTTATGTTCAATATTATCAAGTTTACATGTTTTACAATTTACATATTATACAATTACAAGTTTGAAAATAATGATCCAAGTAACTAAAAAAATTGCATTTATTACTTAAAATGTTACAGCTGTGTGATCTGCAACTACGCCGCATATTTGTATGCATCTGGTGATACTGCTGTGTTCATGTCATCAACCGTGTCTGTATGCTCATCTATTTCTATATCAATGTTTGAATCTCTGTTGTCCCACGTACAATGCTGTCGCGTAGGGTGTGTGTGTGGTTGTGATCTTGTACATGGTCGTTCCTGCTTATAAGTCTTGTGTTGCGTCCCTGATATTTCATCAGTGATGCTGTTAATCATGTTCCATTTATCTGAGTCTCTTACAGCTTGGCCTGCGTGTTCGATTTCTGTCGTCGGTCTTACGCGTATGAGTGTGCCGTGTTTTAGCGTTATATGTTCGGGTGATTCATGTTCCTCCATTCACGTGCAATATTTGGCTAAGGACAAAGCGGAGCAGAGATGTGGGGTAAGTGCCATGGACCGTCACAAGGTGTACAATGTGGCGACTTGGATCTACGTGTCTGAGCTTCAACCGTTCGCGGACGTTCCGGAAGAAGGACAACACCCGACATCCCTTGCCATTCTTTCAGCCGAGTCTCAACCTTCCAAAGATTTGATTGATGTTTTCGTGTAAAATACTCCTTTGTTATCTCATGTACCTTATCCAGCCTTCTCTTTTGAGCCAGTATGTTGCCGCTCTGTGTCTGATGGTTATGGCAGTGGGGTGTGTTGGAAATACACACATAGTGCTTTCACGTGCGTGGTGCCAAATGCCCCTGACATTCTGAGCAATACACTCTTTGTACACGCCTCATAATGGTTTTGTAGGTCGTGAGTCAGTCGATGTGCCCGTGCACTTTCTGCGAAACGTGTAATACAAAGAGGACTGTATGATACATTTGTAGTGTCTGCAAGGTAGTCTGAACTGCGTTGAGTTTAGCGTGGCAAGTTAGTAAATTAGTCTTGTCGCTTTTTCAATCGTAATGTTACGTACTCGTTAATGTCAGTCGCAGGTTGAGCCTTGTGGGCGTTCTTTAGTTCTTTTCTTGATGAGATTTGGTGTTCCTGCTTGTCATGGAGCCCCCTATCTTTTCAGTAGTCGAGTAAGCTATTGTACACAACTGTTGGTGTCTGCATCTCTCGTAGCCTTGGCTTGCGAAGCGAACAAGGCAGGCCATCAGAGGCTGTGGAAGGCGTCAGCTATGTCCGTTGCTACTGCAACTGCGTATTTGGAGTCTAAAGCCGTATTGATGCGGATTACAGGCGAAGAGCCTCCTGTGTGGCTCTAATCGATTATATAGGAGCCTCTCCTGTACCTTGACCAAAGTGTATCAGAGGCAGATGGGTCTGTAAGTCCTCGGATCTGTTGGCTCTTGATCCTCTGATTTTTTGATGATTACTACGTTCGCAGTTTTCCACATGGTGGACTGGAGATCATAACGATAAAAAGAACACAGTTAGAATTTGGCATGTGGATCCTAGGTGCTACATTTTTTATCTGTTAACGATGCTTGCCGTACCCTACATTCGGCGTCTGTGTGACGCTATCTTTGAACAAGACAACGCAAAAGCGCATTTCGTCCTTACTGTCCTGACGTACCTCGATATATGGCGTGTTCGACTGTTGCTTTGGCCAGCGCCCTCCCCACGGGCTGCCGAGAGCCTGGCACGCCTCCCCTCGCCGAACACAGCGAGTGTTCAGCTCGAGCACTGAGTTGAAGCATCGTGTCAGCTGCGACGTAACCGCGGTAATATTTTGAGGAAAAAATGCTCGTTTTAAAATGGTCCTTCTTGTTGTTTCCTTAATGAAAACATAAATGACTAATGGTGATATTATTAACTGTTGCTTGCACCAAAGTTCGACTCGTGAGCTTCCACGTAGTCAGAACGAATAATAAATTAAATAAAGCACGAAAAACACTGTTCATACGGCTTCCCAAGGCGTGGTTGGACTTTACAATATTAGGTTCGTCACTGTCCAAGGCCCAGTCAACGCATCCGTCACATTTAACGCTAAATGAAAGCAGTCACAAGCTTATTAAAACTGCAGGCACAGGGTGTATATGCGGACAAGGAGAAAAAATTCCCCGATTTCCTGGTTAACAATACACTTTGTCCCAGCTGAAAACACACTTTTTCCGTGTTAAGTGACAGCATATTTTCCCTCGAAACTGCAAAACTTATCAATCCTTTGAATGGTTATTGTTTTATACACAGGCGTAGAATTTCCCGGCACTTTAGAAAACGAAACTCAGGGAAAAAGATACGTTTTGGAAATATCTTTGATGTGCAGCAACATGTACGCTGCGTATTTTCGTATGACGAAAGTATACACTGGAATTCCACTAAACACCACATGTTACTTTCCGAATCATTGAAATCGAGATTGCGATGCGCTTTTGTAAGCCAGTCATAGCTCATGTCACGTGATCTCGCCAGCCGATGACAGTGGATATTCAGAGCATAGGACATGTGATGTAGTCAGCCAACAGGAACATTACTGTTAAGTAGCACGAACACACAAGGGAAAGTTAATAGTTTAAATTAATATACATGAAACAATGAAAAATTCCCAGAATTCTAAAAAATTCCCGAGTTTTTCCCGGTTTTCTCCCGGATGAAAAAATTCCGGGGTTTTTCCCGGATCTCCCGGTTGTCCCGTGTCGTATACAACTTGAGGCATGTTTTTGCGCTGAAATAATGTTCACATCTCACTTTTCACAGACTGAATTTATTCCAGAAAAAATGCGAAATATCCTTTCACACTATTTACAACAGTTTATTATTAAAATAATTGCGAGAACCTAAGTACGTCGACCACCATCTGGTGTTCGATTAACCTCTAGAGAATCCACGAAAATTATTTAACGTGCTTCGTCACATTTCTAAGCTGAATTTTTGCAATAGCGAACTAACAATATTTTTAATTGCATATCATCATCAAATTTAACTGCAGAACAGTTCATAGAAGTTTAGACAAAGTCTCCTAACCCAAAATTATTTAGAGTTCAAACGCTGAACAAGGTTTTAAACTCTTTCCGATCGACACTCGCGAAATGTTTTGAATTTATACTACGTCCTTGCAAACTAAAAATCGCCGCGCGGGATTAGCCGAGCGGTCTGGGCCGCTGCAGTCATAGACTGTGCGGCTGGTCCCAGCGGAGGTTCGAGTCCTCCCTCGGGCATGGGTGTATGTGTTTGTCCTTAGGATAATTTAATTTAAGTAGTGTGTAAGCTTAGGGAATGATGACCTTAGCAGTTAAGTCCCGCCGGCCACGGTGGCCGAGCGGTTCTAGGCACTCAGTCCGGAACCGCGCGACTGCTGCGGTCGCAGGTTCGAATCCTGCCATGTGCATGGATGTGTGTGATGTCCTTAGGTTAGTTAAGTTTAAGTAGTTCTAAGTCTAGGGGGCTGATGACCTCAGATGTTAAGTCCCATAGTGCTTAGAGCCATTTAAAACATCTTCCTATACATCGTCGGAGTCAAATGGCCCTTTATCAAGTACGTGATCAATCAATGATCGCACTTTCTGGCCCATAACAATCCATATATAAACAATATTTGCTGTTAATTATACGCTCAAATATCATCTATTGTAAGGAGTATGCTTCGCCGGCGATGGGCGAAGCATGACAGAATCTCTGACCAGAGAGTAGTTTATTGTTAGTTGTTGCTTGTCGCAAATCTGCGCTTGACTGCGCGAGTGGACAGTGCTAGTCTGCGCGAGTCGACAGTAGTAGTCAGTCGGATACAGTAGTAGTCGGTCGGCTTTAGTAGCGAGTGGACAGGAGTAGTCTGCGCGAGTCGACAGTAGTAGTCAGTCGGATACAGTAGTAGTCGGTCGGCTTTAGTAGCGAGTGGACAGGAGTAGTCTGCGCGAGTCGACAGTAGTAGTCAGTCGGATACAGTAGTAGTCGGTCGGCTTTAGTAGCGAGTGGACAGGAGTAGTCTGCGCGAGTCGACAGTAGTAGTCAGTCGGATTCAGTAGTAGTCGGTCGGCTTTAGTAGCGAGTGGACAGGAGTAGTCTGCGCGAGTCGACAGTAGTAGTCAGTCGGATACAGTAGTAGTCGGTCGGCTTTAGTAGCGAGTGGACAGGAGTAGTCTGCACGAGTCGACAGTAGTAGTCAGTCGGATACAGTAGTAGTCGGTAGGCTTTAGTAGCGAGTGGACAGGAGTAGTCTGCGCGAGTCGACAGTAGTAGTCAGTCGGATACAGTAGTAGTCGGTCGGCTTTAGTAGCGAGTGGACAGGAGTAGTCTGCGCGAGTCGACAGTAGTAGTCAGTCGGATACAGTAGTAGTCAGTCAGCTTTAGTAGCGAGTGGACAGGAGTAGTCTGCGCGAGTCGACAGTAGTAGTCAGTCGGATACAGTAGTAGTCGGTCGGCTTTAGTAGCGAGTGGACAGGAGTAGTCTGCGCGAGTCGACAGTAGTAGTCAGTCGGATACAGTAGCAGTCGGTCGGCTTTAGTAGCGAGTGGACAGGAGTAGTCTGCGCGAGTCGACAGTAGTAGTCAGTCGGATACAGTAGTAGTCGGTAGGCTTTAGTAGCGAGTGGACAGGAGTAGTCTGCGCGAGTCGACAGTAGTAGTCAGTCGGATACAGTAGTAGTCGGTCGGCTTTAGTAGCGAGTGGACAGGAGTAGTCTGCGCGAGTCGACAGTAGTAGTCAGTCGGATACAGTAGTAGTCGGTCGGCTTTAGTAGCGAGTGGACAGGAGTAGTCTGCACGAGTCGACAGTAGTAGTCAGTCGGATACAGTAGTAGTCGGTCGGCTTTAGTAGCGAGTGGACAGGAGTAGTCTGCGCGAGTCGACAGTAGTAGTCAGTCGGATACAGTAGTAGTCGGTCGGCTTTAGTAGCGAGTGGACAGGAGTAGTCTGCGCGAGTCGACAGTAGTAGTCAGTCGGATACAGTAGCAGTCGGTCGGCTTTAGTAGCGAGTGGACAGGAGTAGTCTGCGCGAGTCGACAGTAGTAGTCAGTCGGATACAGTAGCAGTCGGTCGGCTTTAGTAGCGAGTGGACAGGAGTAGTCTGCGCGAGTCGACAGTAGTAGTCAGTCGGATACAGTAGTAGTCGGTCGGCTTTAGTAGCGAGTGGACAGGAGTAGTCTGCGCGAGTCGACAGTAGTAGTCAGTCGGATACAGTAGTAGTCGGTCGGCTTTAGTAGCGAGTGGACAGGAGTAGTCTGCGCGAGTCGACAGTAGTAGTCAGTCGGATACAGTAGTAGTCGGTCGGCTTTAGTAGCGAGTGGACAGGAGTAGTCTGCGCGAGTCGACAGTAGTAGTCAGTCGGATACAGTAGTAGTCGGTCGGCTTTAGTAGCGAGTGGACAGGAGTAGTCTGCGCGAGTCGACAGTAGTGGTCAGTCGGATACAGTAGTAGTCGGTCGGCTTTAGTAGCGAGTGGACAGGAGTAGTCTGCGCGAGTCGACAGTAGTAGTCAGTCGGATACAGTACTAGTCGGTCGGCTTTAGTAGCGAGTGGACAGGAGTAGTCTGCGCGAGTCGACAGTAGTAGTCATGTCGGATACAGTAGTAGTCGGTCGGCTTTAGTAGCGAGTGGACAGGAGTAGTCTGCGCGAGTCGACAGTAGTAGTCAGTCGGATACAGTAGTAGTCGGTCGGCTTTAGTAGCGAGTGGACAGGAGTAGTCTGCGCGAGTCGACAGTAGTAGTCAGTCGGATACAGTAGTAGTCGGTCGGCTTTAGTAGCGAGTGGACAGGAGTAGTCTGCGCGAGTCGACAGTAGTAGTCAGTCAGATACAGTAGTAGTCGGTCGGCTTTAGTAGCGAGTGGACAGGAGTAGTCTGCGCGAGTCGACAGTAGTAGTCAGTCGGATACAGTAGTAGTCGGTCGGCTTTAGTAGCGAGTGGACAGGAGTAGTCTGCGCGAGTCGACAGTAGTAGTCAGTCGGATACAGTAGTAGTCGGTCGGCTTTAGTAGCGAGTGGACAGGAGTAGTCTGCGCGAGTCGACAGTAGTAGTCAGTTGGATACAGTAGTAGTCGGTCGGCTTTAGTAGCGAGTGGACAGGAGTAGTCTGCGCGAGTCGACAGTAGTAGTCAGTCGGATACAGTAGTAGTCGGTCGGCTTTAGTGGCGAGTGGACAGGAGTAGTCTGCGCGAGTCGACAGTAGTAGTCAGTCGGATACAGTAGTAGTCGGTCGGCTTTAGTAGCGAGTGGACAGGAGTAGTCTGCGCGAGTCGACAGTAGTAGTCAGTCGGATACAGTAGTAGTCGGTCGGCTTTAGTAGCGAGTGGACAGGAGTAGTCTGCGCGAGTCGACAGTAGTAGTCAGTCGGATACAGTAGTAGTCGGTCGGCTTTAGTAGCGAGTGGACAGGAGTAGTCTGCGCGAGTCGACAGTAGTAGTCAGTCGGATACAGTAGTAGTCGGTCGGCTTTAGTGGCGAGTGGACAGGAGTAGTCTGCGCGAGTCGACAGTAGTAGTCAGTCGGATACAGTAGTAGTCGGTCGGCTTTAGTAGCGAGTGGACAGGAGTAGTCTGCGCGAGTTGACAGTAGTAGTCAGTCGGATACAGTAGTAGTCGGTCGGCTTTAGTAGCGAGTGGACAGGAGTAGTCTGCGCGAGTCGACAGTAGTAGTCAGTCGGATACAGTAGTAGTCGGTCGGCTTTAGTAGCGAGTGGACAGGAGTAGTCTGCGCGAGTCGACAGTAGTAGTCAGTCGGATACAGTAGTAGTCGGTCGGCTTTAGTAGCGAGTGGACAGGAGTAGTCTGCGCGAGTCGACAGTAGTAGTCAGTCGGATACAGTAGTAGTCGGTCGGCTTTAGTAGCGAGTGGACAGGAGTAGTCTGCGCGAGTCGACAGTAGTAGTCAGTCGGATACAGTAGTAGTCGGTCGGCTTTAGTAGCGAGTGGACAGGAGTAGTCTGCGCGAGTCGACAGTAGTAGTCAGTCGGATACAGTAGTAGTCGGTCGGCTTTAGTAGCGAGTGGACAGGAGTAGTCTGCGCGAGTCGACAGTAGTAGTCAGTCGGATACAGTAGTAGTCGGTCGGCTTTAGTAGCGAGTGGACAGGAGTAGCCTGCGGGAGTCGGCATGCGTCGGCTGTGTGCTTTGCTCGCGACTCTGGTCAGGACTCTGGACGATGAGTACTGATGTAGAAGGTAAAGAAGCAGCCTTGCGCATATTTAATAATGTATGTTAATTGTAATTTAATTTGTTCCAAAAAGATGCCCTAATAATAATTTTCATAATATAAAGTAATTTTTTAAAGAAAAGCATTCATTTCAATTTAAAGAATATTTCCATTGCATGATCATTCCTTCCAAGAATTAGAAAAAATATACGCCAGCATTGCACGAAGCTGTGCTAAAAATTATTACATAAGAGCAGATATATTCGCAGTTTTATTGAGGTAAGAATTTTTGGTTTTTTATTCAGAATACAGGGCCAAAGGTCAGCGCTGCTGTCCTTATAAAATTTACCAGATATTATTATTTCTGTTAGGAGGTTACATTTCGTTCATGGTTCATTATTTAATCAATATCATTGTGTGGTTGATGGTCAATTATCATTTTTTAATTTTTTGCGGCGAATTTACGCTTGGCACCATTTCACATTATTCATTTAATAATTTCTGTGGGGAGGTTACACTTGGCGACCCTGCCAGGATCGTATTTCTTTGTGAATCTTCTGAGAAGTAGTCATATATCTGCTCTTATTTACTTAAATGTAGTTTGCATCTGGCGCAACGCATTTTACTAATTTGTCACTCTGTCTTTCACAGATCATCAGCAATTTGTTGCTCTTTGTTGTATTTGTGTTTGTTGCATTTTGCATTGTCTTTGTTTCATTTGTGAATAATTTTGATTTGTGTAAAAATGCCACGAAAAACTGTTAACAGTACATCGCGATGTATAATGAGTGAAATAGCCGACTTAAATAACTTGACCGATAGTACTTGCGACACGCAGTGTAATGATGACAATCCTTCAATTACGGACAATCAGTGTGTACCGACCACTAATGTTGATTTTGATCCTAGTGATGAACAGACGAATTCAATTGTGTCCTCTGTTAATTTAACAACAATAGATGACGCGGGACGTTCTGTTGCAATGAGCGCCGCCCAGCTTCACACACCCGGTTTGCAGGATTTACGTGACAAACAGATAAATTTTTATAATGAAAATGAACAGTGTAATCAGAGTACGGCAGATTTATTTAACTCTGGTGTAGTGACCGATAGTGCACATCCGATTGGCAAACCCTTTCAGAAATTACAGAATGACCAAATGGTCACACAAAACGTGACAATTGCAGGTACGCCATCAAACAGCACAGAGAATAGAGTAGGTAATATTGGGTTGGATCAAGTTATGGCATTTTTTAAACAACTTAATGAAAAAATAGACAGCAATTCCAAACAGTCGAATGAAAGACAAGACAACAATCACAAACAACTTAGTGAAAATCTCAAACAACAACTTAATGAAAATAATGAAAATCTCAAACAACAAATTAATGAAATTAATGAAAAACTAGACAACAATTCCAGACAGCTTAGTGAACAGGTTACAGCCATTGCCGCGCAATGTCATGATACTAAAGAACAGTTACGTGAGGAAAGTGAGGCTTGTGCTAGGAAAAGTAGTGAAGAAATTAGATCTGTTGCTCAAGAATTAAGGGATATGCATACAACAGATTCACTTAGAGGCGAAATTAGTGCAGTCGGTAAACAATGCTCTGAAAACGCAACACAGTTACGCGACGAGTTTAAATTAATGTCAGCAGAACTTTCGCGTACACTGGATGCAAAAGTAGACGCGAAATTCGACCAACAGAACAGTCAAATTGACGAACGTTTTAATCACCACCTACAAAACAGTGAAACGCGTTTCCGTAAATTTATACAGGAACAAAATAAAGTAAAACGACATGTCATGGAAACAATTACTGCACAGAGACAGGAAGATAAACGTAAATTGTTTGCGAAAGCAAAAACATACATAGACAACAATATTGCTACAGTATCGGACGAAATTAATACCATCAAACAGTTGAACACCGAATTGTGTGATGAAATTTCCGATCTTAAATCAAAAACAGATACACACACAGTAGGTTTTCAAACAGTGACCGACAGACTCGAACAATTAGAACTAACACAGGATTCCGATGTCATCAAAGCTGACGTTAAAAAATTGAACGAAACCACACGTAAAATACAAAAACAAATTAATGCTTCTGACACTAAAAACGATGATCAGGTAAAAATACTGACTGAAAAATATGATGAATTGGCCAGTCGTATTGATGTTATTGAAAGTAATAATGACAGCAAATCAGACGATACTTCACCGATTTCGTTTAATCAAACACCTGAATTCCAAAATTTACAGCAGACGATCAGTGAGATAGATTCGTCTAATAATACATTACATAGAGAATTGTCAACTTTACAGCAAGAGGTAACAGAGATGAAAAATGTTTCAGCGTTTAATACATCACAGCAGACACCACTTTGCAAACATTTGTCAGACTCACACAGCCAGTATAATTTAGGTAATTTACAGAGAGTACGTGAGTTAGATTCCGAACAGTCACAGACAAATAGATTCTCATACAATCGTGAACCTGTTCAGACATACCGAGACGATAATTTTGGTTACAAACATTTTCTATCAGTGAGAAAATTTAAAGTATTTAAAAATGACAGAACACAGATTCACCCCTTGGATTGGATACAGCAATTTAGCTTTGCTTTTCCCCCGACTTGGCCCGTAACACATAAACTTGAATTTATTTGCAGTTTTTTGGAAGGCGAACCGGCAACTCGTATGAGACCGATCGCGAGACAATGCTACTAGGTAGAAGAATTTGAGAACGCTTTTCTGTCAGTGTATTGGTCGAAGACGACACAGCGTGGAATCAAGGATCAACTAATTAGCTTACCGAATTATGAGAACTCAAATTTTCTTAGTGTCACGCAATTTTTTGAACACATGGTCCAACAAAACCAGTACTTAAGTGAACCATACAGTGAATCTGCACTTATTCAATTATGTATTTCTAAATTACCACGATCATTAAGAGTGTCACTTTTAACGGGTCAGCAGAAAGAAAATATTTCGGCATTCAGAGATCTGTTACAGCTTTTGGGAGTGCAGCAATCGGATTATTCCTTTATAAACAAAAATTTTTCATATAATAACCAAGGTCAACAAACATATAGCAATTACGATCAGCCACGCAATTTCAATAGCAAAGCTAATAGACGCTTTAGGAACGACAAACACCAGAATTTTAATAACAGACAAAATTTTAATTAGCAGTATCGTCAAAATTATCAGCAACAGGAACCACATTTTGGTAACAATAGACGTTTTTCCCAACAACAGCAACAAAACCAACCGGTTAGCATACCTAACCAACAATGTAATGTACAAGGTCAACCAGGCTTTAAAGTTTCGCCACGAACGCGTATAGCGTCGGCCCCAACAAATAGTAATGCACAGCAACAAGGAAACCAGTACGTACAGAAAACACACTATTTCAATTCCTATCACAATGCGCCGTATAGAAATGACTATCATGACAGACGTAAAAGTTATGAGCACAATTTTCAGCGTACATTTAATAACAGTCGGTCTTATCAGCAGCAAGAACATCCGCCACAACATATAATCATGAATGAACCAGACAGTAGGTATCATCCAGAGCGTAATACGTCTGGAAGAAATAACAGAACAGTTCAAATAGTCGAAATGCCACAGAATCCTCCTGAAAATAATAACACGTCAGATAGAATTTGACTAGATACAGTACAGGTTGCATCTTCCAGCAACGTAAGTAATACTTCAGATACACAGAATCTTGTTCACGAAAATGTTATTACTTTTGACGATATCCGAGACACTCTTTTGCAGGAAAGACCAGTTGTTCAGAAAACCATTTCACACCGTGTCATCGAAGTTAAAATTGGATCATCGAAATTTTCAGCAGTAATCGATTCTGGATCACCTCTGTCAGTTATAAATGAAGAAACTTTCAACGAGTGTAACAAAGAGAATACCTATCCTACGTTACCATTAGGCAAAACTAAAGTAAAAGGAGCTGTATCGAGTAAAGGAGTAGATGTAAAATTACAGACACTTTTATCATTTTGTATTGCAGGTCATACATTTCACTCAAATTTTTGGATTATTCCGTTATTGACTACAGACATTATTTTAGGTACGAATTTTCTGGTACAACACGATGCCATTATTGACTTTCAAAATTCCTATTTAATGTTGAAGGATGAAAATGTACAACTAGCTTTAGAATTTCAGCACTCTTTATCTGCAGAAGAACAGACAATTAATCGTACAGAGGTCATTTCCGCATCACGTAACATAGACTGTCATTCCACATTGTTCACAGATACGTACGTACACAACTATAATACTCCAGACGAAACCGACTATGACGTTATACAGATGATTTATGATAAAGTTAAACAGAGCAGTGCAAATACAGACGACGAACGCACGCAACTACGCAAAATTCTTTTGCAGCAAGCTCGAGTTTTTGACAACGTTCCTGGTACTATGTCCGGTTTTATGTATGAATTTCAAGTTAAACAGCACGACACATTTAAAGCCAAACGTTATCTCATTCCGTATATTCATAGAGAACAAGTTAAGAAAGAATTGCAACCTATGCTTGACCAAGGAATTATTGAACCGGCAGTTAGTCCGTACATAAACCCGCTCCATATTGTTAAGAAAAAAGATGGTTCACTTCGCCTCGTACTTGATTCGCGTCAGATCAATGACATTATTATTAATGAAACAGATCGCCCACAGACACTAGAAGAACTTCTACAGAAATTTCATGTTACTGCTATTTATTCCACATTAGATTTGAAATCGGGATTTTGGCAAATTCAGCTCCATCCGAACTGCAGAAAGTACACAGCATTTCTCTGTTTTAGTGACTGTTACCAGTTTTGTAAATTACCGTTCGGCTTAACAATTTCTTCAGCAGCTTTTATTCGCTGTTTGAATACAATACTTCCGATAGAACTTAAAGACAGAATCACAACGTACGTAGACGACATTCTTATTGCAGAAGCTAACTGGTCTGAACACAATCTGATTCTTGAACGACTGTTGCAAACTTTTCGTGCACAAGGACTCACAGTTAATCTCAGTAAATCGCACTTTGGCAAAACTTCTATAAAATTTCTTGGACATGTAATTTCAGCAGAAGGCATTGCGCCTGACCCGGAAAAACTTAAAGCTTTACGTGACATTACTGTTCCTACGACGAAGAAACAACTACGCAGTTTTTTGGGTTTAATTAACTTTTTTCGTAAATTTATTCATTACTCTGCTTTAGACATCCCTAGATTATGTCAATTGACAGGTAAAAACACTATTTGGTCCTGGGATAGGCAAGCACATTCTGAATTTGTGAACCTGAAAGAAGCCTTGTTGAATGCACCACTTTTATCGCACCCAGATCTTACCAGAAATTTTTCTATTGCCACCGACAGTTCTAACACCGCTTTAGGCGTACATATTTTTCAGGAAATTGTAGAAGATGGTTGTACAGTAATTAAAAACATCGCTTTTGCAAGTCGCGTTCTGTCTCCTGCTGAACGAAATTATTCTGTTACAGAACTTGAAACATTATGTGTTGTATGGGCTTTTACCAGATTTAGGCATTTGCTTTATGGAAGACACACTACCGTTTACACAGATCATAGAGCGATACAATTTTTACTTTCCGCTAAATTTACACACGACAGATTAAGTAGATGGAAACTTTATTTACAGGAATTTAATTTTACAATTGTTCACATTCCCGGCACACAAAATATTGTAGCAGACGCACTATCCCGTTCTCTTAACAACAATCAGCAAGACATCGCAACCAACTTCTGCAAAGCAAATTTCAGCGTCATGTACATTCAACAAGTTGCATTTGAAAATTTCATTTCGTCGTCATTACAAGACATAGCACAAGAGCAGAGTAAAGACAACGTATGGAAAGAAATCAAACACCTTTGGCAAGATAGGAATAATGTTACCATTAGAAACCATTACATTCTGTTTCGCCGCTCTCATCCTGACAGCAACAATTGGTTATTATGCATTCCTGACGAACTTGTTAACAACATTGCACATTACGGAGCTAGAAAATGTTTTCTTATACTGAGACAGAACTGTTATTTTACCAACATGGAGAAACGTATTCGACGAGTTTTAGCGTCATGTAAAATCTGCCAGAAAGCTAAATCAGATACGACTTCACATATTCCTCCATTACATCCCAATGTACCTGTTAAATTAAGACACATGGCCGCTGTAGACATTTTTGGTCCGATTCCCAGAACTAATAGAGGTTTTTGCTACATTTTTGTCGCTGTTGAACACACTTCAAAATTTGTTACCTTCACTCCGTTACGCAAAGCTACTGCTAAAACTGTTTCGAAAGCATTTGTAAAACATTTTCTATTTCATGTAGGGCATGTGTTGAAAGTAATTTCCGACAATGGATCACAGTTTCGATCTGCTATATGGACACGTATGTTACGAGCTAGAAACATTTCTCCGATCTATATATCCAGGTACCATGCTTCTTCGAACCCTTGTGAACGATTAATGAAAGAAATTGGTAAACTGCGTAGAATTTACTGCCATAAAAAACATATTGATTGGGACACATACATACTCTCATTCCAAGATGTAATTAATTCCATACCGAATGAATCTACTATGCTATCTCTGTCTGTTATACTGAAAAATGTTGAACCACCTAACAAAATTAAAGAATTAGTAACATTTCCTACACCTCGTCGACTACGACACCATGAAATAATTGACATTGCGCTGAACAACATCAAACGTGCCGCAGAGCGCCGGAGAAGACAGCAAAGACAGGTTTGTATACGCCGCGACTTTCACGTTGGACAGAAGATATTAGTACGTACACACTATTTATCCAACAAAGGAAAGAGTAGATGCAGTAAATTTGAGCTTCTATACGCAGGTCCATATCGAATTCGCAGCATTCCTCACCCCAATGTAGTACACGTCGAAACTTCGAGAACCAGAAAAACCAAAGGGAACCACCACGTCTCCAACATCAAACCTTTTATTGAATGAACATACTATATGATTTATCACACTGTAATGCTACTTCCTAATTTTTTTTTGTGACCACTTATGCAATTATATTCACATGAACACTTACTGATGATTATCGTATTTTTTCTTCGCAAGTGCCCGGCAAGGTAAGGTTAGCAGTTCGCTTTTCTTGTCGTTACATATCAGACCGTGTATATTTTCCATTTTTCATGTATGTAAGATTGTTTTCCTGTTTTGTTTGTATGTACTATGAAATAGTTAAGATATAACAAACACCAGTTGACTTTAACATTATGCCTTATGATATCTCAACATAGTGACTATTTTACTCTTTTTTTTTTTTGCTGCTACATTGTGATACACTGTGTACATTTTCGCTTCTGAACACTGTCGATGTTTTTGACATATTACGTTTTCTGTCATGCTATGCTGTATGCTCAATTATGTTACTATAAACCAGTTTTTATCTAATGGGTATATGAATTAAATGCAAGACATTAATCTTTGTTCATCATTTTCAGAAAGAAATAACGTGTAAACGAAATAAATTAAACAGAAATGGGAATTTCACCTTCGGAATGAACGAAAGAGGATGCAATACCTCGTGATGAAGAGTAAATGGATCAGAATTAACAAGCATTAACAAGAATATACTATACACATCGTATGATAGCAGTCTTAACTAATTTTTTCTTTCAGAATACGAGGCGATTGATGCAGGCTGTCAGACAGAACTACACATCTTAGTTTTAGTGATGAAATATGCTAGAAATAAGGAATAGTTGTATAATCAATAATGAAGTGATTTTTTTTTTTGCAGATGATAATGAATGGTGATGAATAATAATGAAGAATATGCTACTATGTATAATGAAGTTTTTCTTTACAGGTGAAGATAATAATGGAGTTATGGTGATATGGATAATGAAGTTTTTCTTTGCAGATGAAAATAATGATGAAGTTTATATATTTGCTGTTAGTTAAGAGATGCTATGTAGTTATTTAAGTATTTGTTGCAGTTCGCTTTGACAGTATGTCTTATATCGCATGGTATGATGACTGAAGGTTTTGGAAAGGACAGCTAGAGAACATATATATTTTTTATACACATTTCACTACCTGTTAATTCGAAGTTCACTACTTTTCGGCATAATATGCGTTTCTTCTTTCAGTTTCATAATCCATTTTCGTATATTTTGCAGGAGAAATTATTCATGAAATTAATGTGGTATAAATAGCTGTTTATTAAACCTATGTCGTTTATGAATGTGATCACATATACTCTACTTGTTTCATAACCTTGCTACAGCTGACTCATGACGAATGACGTTACACATCTTCATTTGCAGCAATAACTCAAAAGCAAACAAAGTAATTACCAGTCCCAAATAATGCTACTAGTTTAAGAGAGTTCTGAGTAATACTGATGAGCTCTGAATAGTATGTCACTTCAATAATGACTTCTGAAGAATTAAAAAAAAAATGCTTTGTAACTGGCCAATGAATGCCACTGATTATTGTAATAAGATGACCTATGATGCCAATGATTACTATAATTAGATTAATTATGTATAAATGCTATGCCAATAATTAACTCATTTTGAATAATGACTTGTGAAGAATACAAAAAAAAGAAATGCTTTGTAACTGGCCAATGAATGCCATTGATTACTGTAATAAGATGACCTATGATGCCAATGATTACTATAATTAAGTGAATTATGTTAATACTATGCCATTCATTAGCTTCTGTTTTGAATGATGACTTCTGATGGTTTGTAACCGGGCAATGAGTGCCAATAATTACTATATTCAGATAATTTATGAACATTATTCTGTAATACTACATACATGGTACAGAAACGTTCAGTAACTGGGCGATGAGTGCCACCAATTACTCAAATCAGTTGTTAGACTAGTGCAATTCTCAATGAAGACTACTATGTGACTTAATGTCTTTCACCTTCTGACCTAATTACCAGAAATTACTGCAATATCCATTTGTCCTGTCTATCCTCATGATCATGGAGCACTATATTTGGTTTTTGCACTAATTCTACGTTGGTCTACTTTACAAGAACATGGTGTTGACACGACATGCTGTCCACCACCTTGAGCGATGGAGATGTTATTATGGTCCCACTGTTTGGTGTACCTAGTGTACTACCAAAATGATAGCATGGAATATTATTACGACATTTCAGTGTTTTGGCTACACTGATTAATACTTCAAGGAAAAGAGCTTCAGATTGTCTCACTTGGTGTTGTGCTTCTGTAGAAAGATATGGACTTTCAGTGCAGCTGTGTGCAACCTAAAGTGCTACAACCATGACGCAATCCTTCCCATTCCTTTCCTAATTCTTGTAAAATGATAAAGACATATACAGTGCGTGTGCACTTTATTTCACTCCTTGATATGTTTATTTGTTGTAAAAAAAATGCTAGAGAGTTCTACAGTGCGTGTGCACTTTTGCCATTTGTTAATATGTTTTGTACTCATTGTGTATACATTTTGTCTTTACTTGATATGTTCTGAACTTCAGTGCGTGTGCACTTTTGCCATTTGTCAATATGATTTGTACTCATTATGTTTATTTGTTGTAAAAATATTAGAGAGTTTTACAGTGCGTGTGCACTTTATGCCATTTGTACTCATTACGTATACATTTTTTTTGTGATTCCCAGATATGTTTTGTATTACAGTGCGTGTGCACTTTCGTCATTTTGTTAACATGATTTGTATTCATTGCATATACATTTTGTGATTTGCTGATATGTTCTGAACTACAGTGCGTGTGCACTTTTGTCATTTGTCAATATGATTTGTACTCATTGCCTATACATTTGTGATTTCCTGATATGTTCACTACTACAGTGCGTGTGCACTTTATGTCATTTCATTTGTACTCATTGTGTATACATTTTGTCATTGCTAGATATGTCTGTACTCAGTGCATGTGCACTATATTTTATTTCATGTTCTGCACCTATATATATATATATATGTATATATTCTGTGATTGTAAAGTTAATTAATTATGAAAAATTTGTTGCTCATGGCAAGTCCAATTGACTCACCATCGCTGCCAAATTTTTGCCCCCCCAGTGGAGGGTTATGTAAGGAGTACGCTTCGCCGGCGATGGGCGAAGCATGATAGAATCTCTGACCAGAGAGTAGTTTATTGTTAGTTGTTGCTTGTCGCGAGTCTGCGCTTGACTGCGCGAGTGGACAGTGCTAGTCTGCGCGAGTCGACAGTAGTAGTCACTCGGATACAGTAGTAGTCGGTCGGCTTTAGTAGCGAGTGGACAGGAGTAGTCTGCACGAGTCGACAGTAGTAGTCAGTCGGATACAGTAGTAGTCGGTCGGCTTTAGTAGCGAGTGGACAGGAGTAGTCTGCGCGAGTCGACAGTAGTAGTCAGTCGGATACAGTAGTAGTCGGTCGGCTTTAGTAGCGAGTGGACAGGAGTAGTCTGCGCGAGTCGACAGTAGTAGTCAGTCGGATACAGTAGTAGTCGGTCGGCTTTAGTAGCGAGTGGACAGGAGTAGTCTGCGCGAGTCGACAGTAGTGGTCAGTCGGATACAGTAGTAGTCGGTCGGCTTTAGTAGCGAGTGGACAGGAGTAGTCTGCGCGAGTCGACAGTAGTGGTCAGTCGGATACAGTAGTAGTCGGTCGGCTTTAGTAGCGAGTGGACAGGAGTAGTCTGCGCGAGTCGACAGTAGTGGTCAGTCGGATACAGTAGTAGTCGGTCGGCTTTAGTAGCGAGTGGACAGGAGTAGTCTGCGCGAGTCGACAGTAGTAGTCAGTCGGATACAGTAGTAGTCGGTCGGCTTTCGTAGCGAGTGGACAGGAGTAGTCTGCGCGAGTCGACAGTAGTAGTCAGTCAGATACAGTAGTAGTCGGTCGGCTTTAGTAGCGAGTGGACAGGAGTAGTCTGCGCGAGTCGACAGTAGTAGTCAGTCGGATACAGTAGTAGTCGGTCGGCTTTAGTAGCGAGTGGACAGGAGTAGTCTGCGCGAGTCGACAGTAGTAGTCAGTCGGATACAGTAGTAGTCGGTCGGCTTTAGTAGCGAGTGGACAGGAGTAGTCTGCGCGAGTCGACAGTAGTAGTCAGTCGGATACAGTAGTAGTCGGTCGGCTTTAGTAGCGAGTGGACAGGAGTAGTCTGCGCGAGTCGACAGTAGTGGTCAGTCGGATACAGTAGTAGTCGGTCGGCTTTAGTAGCGAGTGGACAGGAGTAGTCTGCGCGAGTCGACAGTAGTAGTCAGTCGGATACAGTAGTAGTCGGTCGGCTTTAGTAGCGAGTGGACAGGAGTAGTCTGCGCGAGTCGACAGTAGTAGTCAGTCGGATACAGTAGTAGTCGGTCGGCTTTAGTAGCGAGTGGACAGGAGTAGTCTGCGCGAGTCGACAGTAGTAGTCAGTCGGATACAGTAGTAGTCGGTCGGCTTTAGTAGCGAGTGGACAGGAGTAGTCTGCGCGAGTCGACAGTAGTAGTCAGTCAGATACAGTAGTAGTCGGTCGGCTTTAGTAGCGAGTGGACAGGAGTAGTCTGCGCGAGTCGACAGTAGTAGTCAGTCGGATACAGTAGTAGTCGGTCGGCTTTAGTAGCGAGTGGACAGGAGTAGTCTGCGCGAGTCGACAGTAGTAGTCAGTTGGATACAGTAGTAGTCGGTCGGCTTTAGTAGCGAGTGGACAGGAGTAGTCTGCGCGAGTCGACAGTAGTAGTCAGTCGGATACAGTAGTAGTCGGTCGGCTTTAGTGGCGAGTGGACAGGAGTAGTCTGCGCGAGTCGACAGTAGTAGTCAGTCGGATACAGTAGTAGTCGGTCGGCTTTAGTAGCGAGTGGACAGGAGTAGTCTGCGCGAGTCGACAGTAGTAGTCAGTCGGATACAGTAGTAGTCGGTCGGCTTTAGTAGCGAGTGGACAGGAGTAGTCTGCGCGAGTCGACAGTAGTAGTCAGTCGGATACAGTAGTAGTCGGTCGGCTTTAGTAGCGAGTGGACAGGAGTAGTCTGCGCGAGTCGACAGTAGTAGTCAGTCGGATACAGTAGTAGTCGGTCGGCTTTAGTGGCGAGTGGACAGGAGTAGTCTGCGCGAGTCGACAGTAGTAGTCAGTCGGATACAGTAGTAGTCGGTCGGCTTTAGTAGCGAGTGGACAGGAGTAGTCTGCGCGAGTTGACAGTAGTAGTCAGTCGGATACAGTAGTAGTCGGTCGGCTTTAGTAGCGAGTGGACAGGAGTAGTCTGCGCGAGTCGACAGTAGTAGTCAGTCGGATACAGTAGTAGTCGGTCGGCTTTAGTAGCGAGTGGACAGGAGTAGTCTGCGCGAGTCGACAGTAGTAGTCAGTCGGATACAGTAGTAGTCGGTCGGCTTTAGTAGCGAGTGGACAGGAGTAGTCTGCGCGAGTCGACAGTAGTAGTCAGTCGGATACAGTAGTAGTCGGTCGGCTTTAGTAGCGAGTGGACAGGAGTAGTCTGCGCGAGTCGACAGTAGTAGTCAGTCGGATACAGTAGTAGTCGGTCGGCTTTAGTAGCGAGTGGACAGGAGTAGTCTGCGCGAGTCGACAGTAGTAGTCAGTCGGATACAGTAGTAGTCGGTCGGCTTTAGTAGCGAGTGGACAGGAGTAGTCTGCGCGAGTCGACAGTAGTAGTCAGTCGGATACAGTAGTAGTCGGTCGGCTTTAGTAGCGAGTGGACAGGAGTAGCCTGCGGGAGTCGGCATGCGTCGGCTGTGTGCTTTGCTCGCGACTCTGGTCAGGACTCTGGACGATGAGTACTGATGTAGAAGGTAAAGAAGCAGCCTTGCGCATATTTAATAATGTATGTTAATTGTAATTTAATTTGTTCCAAAAAGATGCCCTAATAATAATTTTCATAATATAAAGTAATTTTTTAAAGAAAAGCATTCATTTCAATTTAAAGAATATTTCCATTGCATGATCATTCCTTCCAAGAATTAGAAAAAATATACGCCAGCATTGCACGAAGCTGTGCTAAAAATTATTACATAAGAGCAGATATATTCGCAGTTTTATTGAGGTAAGAATTTTTGGTTTTTTATTCAGAATACAGGGCCAAAGGTCAGCGCTGCTGTCCTTATAAAATTTACCAGATATTATTATTTCTGTTAGGAGGTTACATTTCGTTCATGGTTCATTATTTAATCAATATCATTGTGTGGTTGATGGTCAATTATCATTTTTTAATTTTTTGCGGCGAATTTACGCTTGGCACCATTTCACATTATTCATTTAATAATTTCTGTGGGGAGGTTACACTTGGCGACCCTGCCAGGATCGTATTTCTTTGTGAATCTTCTGAGAAGTAGTCATATATCTGCTCTTATTTACTTAAATGTAGTTTGCATCTGGCGCAACGCATTTTACTAATTTGTCACTCTGTCTTTCACAGATCATCAGCAATTTGTTGCTCTTTGTTGTATTTGTGTTTGTTGCATTTTGCATTGTCTTTGTTTCATTTGTGAATAATTTTGATTTGTGTAAAAATGCCACGAAAAACTGTTAACAGTACATCGCGATGTATAATGAGTGAAATAGCCGACTTAAATAACTTGACCGATAGTACTTGCGACACGCAGTGTAATGATGACAATCCTTCAATTACGGACAATCAGTGTGTACCGACCACTAATGTTGATTTTGATCCTAGTGATGAACAGACGAATTCAATTGTGTCCTCTGTTAATTTAACAACAATAGATGACGCGGGACGTTCTGTTGCAATGAGCGCCGCCCAGCTTCACACACCCGGTTTGCAGGATTTACGTGACAAACAGATAAATTTTTATAATGAAAATGAACAGTGTAATCAGAGTACGGCAGATTTATTTAACTCTGGTGTAGTGACCGATAGTGCACATCCGATTGGCAAACCCTTTCAGAAATTACAGAATGACCAAATGGTCACACAAAACGTGACAATTGCAGGTACGCCATCAAACAGCACAGAGAATAGAGTAGGTAATATTGGGTTGGATCAAGTTATGGCATTTTTTAAACAACTTAATGAAAAAATAGACAGCAATTCCAAACAGTCGAATGAAAGACAAGACAACAATCACAAACAACTTAGTGAAAATCTCAAACAACAACTTAATGAAAATAATGAAAATCTCAAACAACAAATTAATGAAATTAATGAAAAACTAGACAACAATTCCAGACAGCTTAGTGAACAGGTTACAGCCATTGCCGCGCAATGTCATGATACTAAAGAACAGTTACGTGAGGAAAGTGAGGCTTGTGCTAGGAAAAGTAGTGAAGAAATTAGATCTGTTGCTCAAGAATTAAGGGATATGCATACAACAGATTCACTTAGAGGCGAAATTAGTGCAGTCGGTAAACAATGCTCTGAAAACGCAACACAGTTACGCGACGAGTTTAAATTAATGTCAGCAGAACTTTCGCGTACACTGGATGCAAAAGTAGACGCGAAATTCGACCAACAGAACAGTCAAATTGACGAACGTTTTAATCACCACCTACAAAACAGTGAAACGCGTTTCCGTAAATTTATACAGGAACAAAATAAAGTAAAACGACATGTCATGGAAACAATTACTGCACAGAGACAGGAAGATAAACGTAAATTGTTTGCGAAAGCAAAAACATACATAGACAACAATATTGCTACAGTATCGGACGAAATTAATACCATCAAACAGTTGAACACCGAATTGTGTGATGAAATTTCCGATCTTAAATCAAAAACAGATACACACACAGTAGGTTTTCAAACAGTGACCGACAGACTCGAACAATTAGAACTAACACAGGATTCCGATGTCATCAAAGCTGACGTTAAAAAATTGAACGAAACCACACGTAAAATACAAAAACAAATTAATGCTTCTGACACTAAAAACGATGATCAGGTAAAAATACTGACTGAAAAATATGATGAATTGGCCAGTCGTATTGATGTTATTGAAAGTAATAATGACAGCAAATCAGACGATACTTCACCGATTTCGTTTAATCAAACACCTGAATTCCAAAATTTACAGCAGACGATCAGTGAGATAGATTCGTCTAATAATACATTACATAGAGAATTGTCAACTTTACAGCAAGAGGTAACAGAGATGAAAAATGTTTCAGCGTTTAATACATCACAGCAGACACCACTTTGCAAACATTTGTCAGACTCACACAGCCAGTATAATTTAGGTAATTTACAGAGAGTACGTGAGTTAGATTCCGAACAGTCACAGACAAATAGATTCTCATACAATCGTGAACCTGTTCAGACATACCGAGACGATAATTTTGGTTACAAACATTTTCTATCAGTGAGAAAATTTAAAGTATTTAAAAATGACAGAACACAGATTCACCCCTTGGATTGGATACAGCAATTTAGCTTTGCTTTTCCCCCGACTTGGCCCGTAACACATAAACTTGAATTTATTTGCAGTTTTTTGGAAGGCGAACCGGCAACTCGTATGAGACCGATCGCGAGACAATGCTACTAGGTAGAAGAATTTGAGAACGCTTTTCTGTCAGTGTATTGGTCGAAGACGACACAGCGTGGAATCAAGGATCAACTAATTAGCTTACCGAATTATGAGAACTCAAATTTTCTTAGTGTCACGCAATTTTTTGAACACATGGTCCAACAAAACCAGTACTTAAGTGAACCATACAGTGAATCTGCACTTATTCAATTATGTATTTCTAAATTACCACGATCATTAAGAGTGTCACTTTTAACGGGTCAGCAGAAAGAAAATATTTCGGCATTCAGAGATCTGTTACAGCTTTTGGGAGTGCAGCAATCGGATTATTCCTTTATAAACAAAAATTTTTCATATAATAACCAAGGTCAACAAACATATAGCAATTACGATCAGCCACGCAATTTCAATAGCAAAGCTAATAGACGCTTTAGGAACGACAAACACCAGAATTTTAATAACAGACAAAATTTTAATTAGCAGTATCGTCAAAATTATCAGCAACAGGAACCACATTTTGGTAACAATAGACGTTTTTCCCAACAACAGCAACAAAACCAACCGGTTAGCATACCTAACCAACAATGTAATGTACAAGGTCAACCAGGCTTTAAAGTTTCGCCACGAACGCGTATAGCGTCGGCCCCAACAAATAGTAATGCACAGCAACAAGGAAACCAGTACGTACAGAAAACACACTATTTCAATTCCTATCACAATGCGCCGTATAGAAATGACTATCATGACAGACGTAAAAGTTATGAGCACAATTTTCAGCGTACATTTAATAACAGTCGGTCTTATCAGCAGCAAGAACATCCGCCACAACATATAATCATGAATGAACCAGACAGTAGGTATCATCCAGAGCGTAATACGTCTGGAAGAAATAACAGAACAGTTCAAATAGTCGAAATGCCACAGAATCCTCCTGAAAATAATAACACGTCAGATAGAATTTGACTAGATACAGTACAGGTTGCATCTTCCAGCAACGTAAGTAATACTTCAGATACACAGAATCTTGTTCACGAAAATGTTATTACTTTTGACGATATCCGAGACACTCTTTTGCAGGAAAGACCAGTTGTTCAGAAAACCATTTCACACCGTGTCATCGAAGTTAAAATTGGATCATCGAAATTTTCAGCAGTAATCGATTCTGGATCACCTCTGTCAGTTATAAATGAAGAAACTTTCAACGAGTGTAACAAAGAGAATACCTATCCTACGTTACCATTAGGCAAAACTAAAGTAAAAGGAGCTGTATCGAGTAAAGGAGTAGATGTAAAATTACAGACACTTTTATCATTTTGTATTGCAGGTCATACATTTCACTCAAATTTTTGGATTATTCCGTTATTGACTACAGACATTATTTTAGGTACGAATTTTCTGGTACAACACGATGCCATTATTGACTTTCAAAATTCCTATTTAATGTTGAAGGATGAAAATGTACAACTAGCTTTAGAATTTCAGCACTCTTTATCTGCAGAAGAACAGACAATTAATCGTACAGAGGTCATTTCCGCATCACGTAACATAGACTGTCATTCCACATTGTTCACAGATACGTACGTACACAACTATAATACTCCAGACGAAACCGACTATGACGTTATACAGATGATTTATGATAAAGTTAAACAGAGCAGTGCAAATACAGACGACGAACGCACGCAACTACGCAAAATTCTTTTGCAGCAAGCTCGAGTTTTTGACAACGTTCCTGGTACTATGTCCGGTTTTATGTATGAATTTCAAGTTAAACAGCACGACACATTTAAAGCCAAACGTTATCTCATTCCGTATATTCATAGAGAACAAGTTAAGAAAGAATTGCAACCTATGCTTGACCAAGGAATTATTGAACCGGCAGTTAGTCCGTACATAAACCCGCTCCATATTGTTAAGAAAAAAGATGGTTCACTTCGCCTCGTACTTGATTCGCGTCAGATCAATGACATTATTATTAATGAAACAGATCGCCCACAGACACTAGAAGAACTTCTACAGAAATTTCATGTTACTGCTATTTATTCCACATTAGATTTGAAATCGGGATTTTGGCAAATTCAGCTCCATCCGAACTGCAGAAAGTACACAGCATTTCTCTGTTTTAGTGACTGTTACCAGTTTTGTAAATTACCGTTCGGCTTAACAATTTCTTCAGCAGCTTTTATTCGCTGTTTGAATACAATACTTCCGATAGAACTTAAAGACAGAATCACAACGTACGTAGACGACATTCTTATTGCAGAAGCTAACTGGTCTGAACACAATCTGATTCTTGAACGACTGTTGCAAACTTTTCGTGCACAAGGACTCACAGTTAATCTCAGTAAATCGCACTTTGGCAAAACTTCTATAAAATTTCTTGGACATGTAATTTCAGCAGAAGGCATTGCGCCTGACCCGGAAAAACTTAAAGCTTTACGTGACATTACTGTTCCTACGACGAAGAAACAACTACGCAGTTTTTTGGGTTTAATTAACTTTTTTCGTAAATTTATTCATTACTCTGCTTTAGACATCCCTAGATTATGTCAATTGACAGGTAAAAACACTATTTGGTCCTGGGATAGGCAAGCACATTCTGAATTTGTGAACCTGAAAGAAGCCTTGTTGAATGCACCACTTTTATCGCACCCAGATCTTACCAGAAATTTTTCTATTGCCACCGACAGTTCTAACACCGCTTTAGGCGTACATATTTTTCAGGAAATTGTAGAAGATGGTTGTACAGTAATTAAAAACATCGCTTTTGCAAGTCGCGTTCTGTCTCCTGCTGAACGAAATTATTCTGTTACAGAACTTGAAACATTATGTGTTGTATGGGCTTTTACCAGATTTAGGCATTTGCTTTATGGAAGACACACTACCGTTTACACAGATCATAGAGCGATACAATTTTTACTTTCCGCTAAATTTACACACGACAGATTAAGTAGATGGAAACTTTATTTACAGGAATTTAATTTTACAATTGTTCACATTCCCGGCACACAAAATATTGTAGCAGACGCACTATCCCGTTCTCTTAACAACAATCAGCAAGACATCGCAACCAACTTCTGCAAAGCAAATTTCAGCGTCATGTACATTCAACAAGTTGCATTTGAAAATTTCATTTCGTCGTCATTACAAGACATAGCACAAGAGCAGAGTAAAGACAACGTATGGAAAGAAATCAAACACCTTTGGCAAGATAGGAATAATGTTACCATTAGAAACCATTACATTCTGTTTCGCCGCTCTCATCCTGACAGCAACAATTGGTTATTATGCATTCCTGACGAACTTGTTAACAACATTGCACATTACGGAGCTAGAAAATGTTTTCTTATACTGAGACAGAACTGTTATTTTACCAACATGGAGAAACGTATTCGACGAGTTTTAGCGTCATGTAAAATCTGCCAGAAAGCTAAATCAGATACGACTTCACATATTCCTCCATTACATCCCAATGTACCTGTTAAATTAAGACACATGGCCGCTGTAGACATTTTTGGTCCGATTCCCAGAACTAATAGAGGTTTTTGCTACATTTTTGTCGCTGTTGAACACACTTCAAAATTTGTTACCTTCACTCCGTTACGCAAAGCTACTGCTAAAACTGTTTCGAAAGCATTTGTAAAACATTTTCTATTTCATGTAGGGCATGTGTTGAAAGTAATTTCCGACAATGGATCACAGTTTCGATCTGCTATATGGACACGTATGTTACGAGCTAGAAACATTTCTCCGATCTATATATCCAGGTACCATGCTTCTTCGAACCCTTGTGAACGATTAATGAAAGAAATTGGTAAACTGCGTAGAATTTACTGCCATAAAAAACATATTGATTGGGACACATACATACTCTCATTCCAAGATGTAATTAATTCCATACCGAATGAATCTACTATGCTATCTCTGTCTGTTATACTGAAAAATGTTGAACCACCTAACAAAATTAAAGAATTAGTAACATTTCCTACACCTCGTCGACTACGACACCATGAAATAATTGACATTGCGCTGAACAACATCAAACGTGCCGCAGAGCGCCGGAGAAGACAGCAAAGACAGGTTTGTATACGCCGCGACTTTCACGTTGGACAGAAGATATTAGTACGTACACACTATTTATCCAACAAAGGAAAGAGTAGATGCAGTAAATTTGAGCTTCTATACGCAGGTCCATATCGAATTCGCAGCATTCCTCACCCCAATGTAGTACACGTCGAAACTTCGAGAACCAGAAAAACCAAAGGGAACCACCACGTCTCCAACATCAAACCTTTTATTGAATGAACATACTATATGATTTATCACACTGTAATGCTACTTCCTAATTTTTTTTTGTGACCACTTATGCAATTATATTCACATGAACACTTACTGATGATTATCGTATTTTTTCTTCGCAAGTGCCCGGCAAGGTAAGGTTAGCAGTTCGCTTTTCTTGTCGTTACATATCAGACCGTGTATATTTTCCATTTTTCATGTATGTAAGATTGTTTTCCTGTTTTGTTTGTATGTACTATGAAATAGTTAAGATATAACAAACACCAGTTGACTTTAACATTATGCCTTATGATATCTCAACATAGTGACTATTTTACTCTTTTTTTTTTTTGCTGCTACATTGTGATACACTGTGTACATTTTCGCTTCTGAACACTGTCGATGTTTTTGACATATTACGTTTTCTGTCATGCTATGCTGTATGCTCAATTATGTTACTATAAACCAGTTTTTATCTAATGGGTATATGAATTAAATGCAAGACATTAATCTTTGTTCATCATTTTCAGAAAGAAATAACGTGTAAACGAAATAAATTAAACAGAAATGGGAATTTCACCTTCGGAATGAACGAAAGAGGATGCAATACCTCGTGATGAAGAGTAAATGGATCAGAATTAACAAGCATTAACAAGAATATACTATACACATCGTATGATAGCAGTCTTAACTAATTTTTTCTTTCAGAATACGAGGCGATTGATGCAGGCTGTCAGACAGAACTACACATCTTAGTTTTAGTGATGAAATATGCTAGAAATAAGGAATAGTTGTATAATCAATAATGAAGTGATTTTTTTTTTTGCAGATGATAATGAATGGTGATGAATAATAATGAAGAATATGCTACTATGTATAATGAAGTTTTTCTTTACAGGTGAAGATAATAATGGAGTTATGGTGATATGGATAATGAAGTTTTTCTTTGCAGATGAAAATAATGATGAAGTTTATATATTTGCTGTTAGTTAAGAGATGCTATGTAGTTATTTAAGTATTTGTTGCAGTTCGCTTTGACAGTATGTCTTATATCGCATGGTATGATGACTGAAGGTTTTGGAAAGGACAGCTAGAGAACATATATATTTTTTATACACATTTCACTACCTGTTAATTCGAAGTTCACTACTTTTCGGCATAATATGCGTTTCTTCTTTCAGTTTCATAATCCATTTTCGTATATTTTGCAGGAGAAATTATTCATGAAATTAATGTGGTATAAATAGCTGTTTATTAAACCTATGTCGTTTATGAATGTGATCACATATACTCTACTTGTTTCATAACCTTGCTACAGCTGACTCATGACGAATGACGTTACACATCTTCATTTGCAGCAATAACTCAAAAGCAAACAAAGTAATTACCAGTCCCAAATAATGCTACTAGTTTAAGAGAGTTCTGAGTAATACTGATGAGCTCTGAATAGTATGTCACTTCAATAATGACTTCTGAAGAATTAAAAAAAAAATGCTTTGTAACTGGCCAATGAATGCCACTGATTATTGTAATAAGATGACCTATGATGCCAATGATTACTATAATTAGATTAATTATGTATAAATGCTATGCCAATAATTAACTCATTTTGAATAATGACTTGTGAAGAATACAAAAAAAAGAAATGCTTTGTAACTGGCCAATGAATGCCATTGATTACTGTAATAAGATGACCTATGATGCCAATGATTACTATAATTAAGTGAATTATGTTAATACTATGCCATTCATTAGCTTCTGTTTTGAATGATGACTTCTGATGGTTTGTAACCGGGCAATGAGTGCCAATAATTACTATATTCAGATAATTTATGAACATTATTCTGTAATACTACATACATGGTACAGAAACGTTCAGTAACTGGGCGATGAGTGCCACCAATTACTCAAATCAGTTGTTAGACTAGTGCAATTCTCAATGAAGACTACTATGTGACTTAATGTCTTTCACCTTCTGACCTAATTACCAGAAATTACTGCAATATCCATTTGTCCTGTCTATCCTCATGATCATGGAGCACTATATTTGGTTTTTGCACTAATTCTACGTTGGTCTACTTTACAAGAACATGGTGTTGACACGACATGCTGTCCACCACCTTGAGCGATGGAGATGTTATTATGGTCCCACTGTTTGGTGTACCTAGTGTACTACCAAAATGATAGCATGGAATATTATTACGACATTTCAGTGTTTTGGCTACACTGATTAATACTTCAAGGAAAAGAGCTTCAGATTGTCTCACTTGGTGTTGTGCTTCTGTAGAAAGATATGGACTTTCAGTGCAGCTGTGTGCAACCTAAAGTGCTACAACCATGACGCAATCCTTCCCATTCCTTTCCTAATTCTTGTAAAATGATAAAGACATATACAGTGCGTGTGCACTTTATTTCACTCCTTGATATGTTTATTTGTTGTAAAAAAAATGCTAGAGAGTTCTACAGTGCGTGTGCACTTTTGCCATTTGTTAATATGTTTTGTACTCATTGTGTATACATTTTGTCTTTACTTGATATGTTCTGAACTTCAGTGCGTGTGCACTTTTGCCATTTGTCAATATGATTTGTACTCATTATGTTTATTTGTTGTAAAAATATTAGAGAGTTTTACAGTGCGTGTGCACTTTATGCCATTTGTACTCATTACGTATACATTTTTTTTGTGATTCCCAGATATGTTTTGTATTACAGTGCGTGTGCACTTTCGTCATTTTGTTAACATGATTTGTATTCATTGCATATACATTTTGTGATTTGCTGATATGTTCTGAACTACAGTGCGTGTGCACTTTTGTCATTTGTCAATATGATTTGTACTCATTGCCTATACATTTGTGATTTCCTGATATGTTCACTACTACAGTGCGTGTGCACTTTATGTCATTTCATTTGTACTCATTGTGTATACATTTTGTCATTGCTAGATATGTCTGTACTCAGTGCATGTGCACTATATTTTATTTCATGTTCTGCACCTATATATATATATATATGTATATATTCTGTGATTGTAAAGTTAATTAATTATGAAAAATTTGTTGCTCATGGCAAGTCCAATTGACTCACCATCGCTGCCAAATTTTTGCCCCCCCAGTGGAGGGTTATGTAAGGAGTACGCTTCGCCGGCGATGGGCGAAGCATGATAGAATCTCTGACCAGAGAGTAGTTTATTGTTAGTTGTTGCTTGTCGCGAGTCTGCGCTTGACTGCGCGAGTGGACAGTGCTAGTCTGCGCGAGTCGACAGTAGTAGTCACTCGGATACAGTAGTAGTCGGTCGGCTTTAGTAGCGAGTGGACAGGAGTAGTCTGCACGAGTCGACAGTAGTAGTCAGTCGGATACAGTAGTAGTCGGTCGGCTTTAGTAGCGAGTGGACAGGAGTAGTCTGCGCGAGTCGACAGTAGTAGTCAGTCGGATACAGTAGTAGTCGGTCGGCTTTAGTAGCGAGTGGACAGGAGTAGTCTGCGCGAGTCGACAGTAGTAGTCAGTCGGATACAGTAGTAGTCGGTCGGCTTTAGTAGCGAGTGGACAGGAGTAGTCTGCGCGAGTCGACAGTAGTGGTCAGTCGGATACAGTAGTAGTCGGTCGGCTTTAGTAGCGAGTGGACAGGAGTAGTCTGCGCGAGTCGACAGTAGTGGTCAGTCGGATACAGTAGTAGTCGGTCGGCTTTAGTAGCGAGTGGACAGGAGTAGTCTGCGCGAGTCGACAGTAGTGGTCAGTCGGATACAGTAGTAGTCGGTCGGCTTTAGTAGCGAGTGGACAGGAGTAGTCTGCGCGAGTCGACAGTAGTAGTCAGTCGGATACAGTAGTAGTCGGTCGGCTTTCGTAGCGAGTGGACAGGAGTAGTCTGCGCGAGTCGACAGTAGTAGTCAGTCAGATACAGTAGTAGTCGGTCGGCTTTAGTAGCGAGTGGACAGGAGTAGTCTGCGCGAGTCGACAGTAGTAGTCAGTCGGATACAGTAGTAGTCGGTCGGCTTTAGTAGCGAGTGGACAGGAGTAGTCTGCGCGAGTCGACAGTAGTAGTCAGTCGGATACAGTAGTAGTCGGTCGGCTTTAGTAGCGAGTGGACAGGAGTAGTCTGCGCGAGTCGACAGTAGTAGTCAGTCGGATACAGTAGTAGTCGGTCGGCTTTAGTAGCGAGTGGACAGGAGTAGTCTGCGCGAGTCGACAGTAGTGGTCAGTCGGATACAGTAGTAGTCGGTCGGCTTTAGTAGCGAGTGGACAGGAGTAGTCTGCGCGAGTCGACAGTAGTAGTCAGTCGGATACAGTAGTAGTCGGTCGGCTTTAGTAGCGAGTGGACAGGAGTAGTCTGCGCGAGTCGACAGTAGTAGTCAGTCGGATACAGTAGTAGTCGGTCGGCTTTAGTAGCGAGTGGACAGGAGTAGTCTGCGCGAGTCGACAGTAGTAGTCAGTCGGATACAGTAGTAGTCGGTCGGCTTTAGTAGCGAGTGGACAGGAGTAGTCTGCGCGAGTCGACAGTAGTAGTCAGTCGGATACAGTAGTAGTCGGTCGGCTTTAGTAGCGAGTGGACAGGAGTAGTCTGCGCGAGTCGACAGTAGTAGTCAGTCGGATACAGTAGTAGTCGGTCGGCTTTAGTAGCGAGTGGACAGGAGTAGTCTGCGCGAGTCGACAGTAGTAGTCAGTCGGATACAGTAGTAGTCGGTCGGCTTTAGTAGCGAGTGGACAGGAGTAGTCTGCGCGAGTCGACAGTAGTAGTCAGTCGGATACAGTAGTAGTCGGTCGGCTTTAGTAGCGAGTGGACAGGAGTAGTCTGCGCGAGTCGACAGTAGTAGTCAGTCGGATACAGTAGTAGTCGGTCGGCTTTAGTAGCGA
Organism: Schistocerca americana; assembly: GCF_021461395.2. Lineage (NCBI taxonomy): Eukaryota > Metazoa > Arthropoda > Insecta > Orthoptera > Acrididae > Schistocerca > Schistocerca americana. Next base: position 363,034,643 of record NC_060124.1, on the reverse strand, counting down.
GTGGACAGGAGTAGTCTGCGCGAGTCGACAGTAGTGGTCAGTCGGATACAGTAGTAGTCGGTCGGCTTTAGTCGCGAGTGGACAGGAGTAGTCTGCGCGAGTCGACAGTAGTGGTCAGTCGGATACAGTAGTAGTCGGTCGGCTTTAGTAGCGAGTGGACAGGAGTAGTCTGCGCGAGTCGACAGTAGTGGTCAGTCGGATACAGTAGTAGTCGGTCGGCTTTAGTAGCGAGTGGACAGGAGTAGTCTGCGCGAGTCGACAGTAGTGGTCAGTCGGATACAGTAGTAGTCGGTCGGCTTTAGTAGCGAGTGGACAGGAGTAGTCTGCGCGAGTCGACAGTAGTAGTCAGTCGGATACAGTAGTAGTCGGTCGGCTTTAGTAGCGAGTGGACAGGAGTAGTCTGCGCGAGTCGACAGTAGTAGTCAGTCGGATACAGTAGTAGTCGGTCGGCTTTAGTAGCGAGTGGACAGGAGTAGTCTGCGCGAGTCGACAGTAGTAGTCAGTCGGATACAGTAGTAGTCGGTCGGATTTAGTAGCGAGTGGACAGGAGTAGTCTGCGCGAGTCGACAGTAGTAGTCAGTCGGATACAGTAGTAGTCGGTCGGCTTTAGTAGCGAGTGGACAGGAGTAGTCTGCGCGAGTCGACAGTAGTAGTCAGTCGGATACAGTAGTAGTCGGTCGGCTTTAGTAGCGAGTGGACAGGAGTAGTCTGCGCGAGTCGACAGTAGTAGTCAGTCGGATACAGTAGTAGTCGGTCGGCTTTAGTAGCGAGTGGACAGGAGTAGTCTGCGCGAGTCGACAGTAGTAGTCAGTCGGATACAGTAGTAGTCGGTCGGCTTTAGTAGCGAGTGGACAGGAGTAGTCTGCGCGAGTCGACAGTAGTAGTCAGTCGGATACAGTAGTAGTCGGTCGGCTTTAGTAGCGAGTGGACAGGAGTAGTCTGCGCGAGTCGACAGTAGTAGTCAGTCGGATACAGTAGTAGTCGGTCGGCTTTAGTAGCGAGTGGACAGGAGTAGTCTGCGCGAGTCGACAGTAGTGGTCAGTCGGATACAGTAGTAGTCGGTCGGCTTTAGTAGCGAGTGGACAGGAGTAGTCTGCGCGAGTCGACAGTAGTGGTCAGTCGGATACAGTAGTAGTCGGTCGGCTTTAGTAGCGAGTGGACAGGAGTAGTCTGCGCGAGTCGACAGTAGTAGTCAGTCGGATACAGTAGTAGTCGGTCGGCTTTAGTAGCGAGTGGACAGGAGTAGTCTGCGCGAGTCGACAGTAGTAGTCAGTCGGATACAGTAGTAGTCGGTCGGCTTTAGTAGCGAGTGGACAGGAGTAGTCTGCGCGAGTCGACAGTAGTAGTCAGTCGGATACAGTAGTAGTCGGTCGGCTTTAGTAGCGAGTGGACAGGAGTAGTCTGCGCGAGTCGACAGTAGTAGTCAGTCGGATACAGTAGTAGTCGGTCGGCTTTAGTAGCGAGTGGACAGGAGTAGTCTGCGCGAGTCGACAGTAGTAGTCAGTCGGATACAGTAGTAGTCGGTCGGCTTTAGTAGCAAGTGGACAGGAGTAGTCTGCGCGAGTCGACAGTAGTGGTCAGTCGGATACAGTAGTAGTCGGTCGGCTTTAGTAGCGAGTGGACAGGAGTAGTCTGCGCGAGTCGACAGTAGTAGTCAGTCGGATACAGTAGTAGTCGGTCGGCTTTAGTAGCGAGTGGACAGGAGTAGTCTGCGCGAGTCGACAGTAGTAGTCAGTCGGATACAGTAGTAGTCGGTCGGCTTTAGTAGCGAGTGGACAGGAGTAGTCTGCGCGAGTCGACAGTAGTAGTCAGTCGGATACAGTAGTAGTCGGTCGGCTTTAGTAGCGAGTGGACAGGAGTAGTCTGCGCGAGTCGACAGTAGTGGTCAGTCGGATACAGTAGTAGTCGGTCGGCTTTAGTAGCGAGTGGACAGGAGTAGTCTGCGCGAGTCGACAGTAGTAGTCAGTCGGATACAGTAGTAGTCGGTCGGCTTTAGTAGCGAGTGGACAGGAGTAGTCTGCGCGAGTCGACAGTAGTAGTCAGTCGGATACAGTAGTAGTCGGTCGGCTTTAGTAGCGAGTGGACAGGAGTAGTCTGCGCGAGTCGACAGTAGTGGTCAGTCGGATACAGTAGTAGTCGGTCGGCTTTAGTAGCGAGTGGACAGGAGTAGTCTGCGCGAGTCGACAGTAGTAGTCAGTCGGATACAGTAGTAGTCGGTCGGCTTTAGTAGCGAGTGGACAGGAGTAGTCTGCGCGAGTCGACAGTAGTAGTCAGTCGGATACAGTAGCAGTCGGTCGGCTTTAGTAGCGAGTGGACAGGAGTAGTCTGCGCGAGTCGACAGTAGTAGTCAGTCGGATACAGTAGTAGTCGGTCGGCTTTAGTAGCGAGTGGACAGGAGTAGTCTGCGCGAGTCGACAGTAGTAGTCAGTCGGATACAGTAGCAGTCGGTCGGCTTTAGTAGCGAGTGGACAGGAGTAGTCTGCGCGAGTCGACAGTAGTAGTCAGTCGGATACAGTAGTAGTCGGTCGGCTTTAGTAGCGAGTGGACAGGAGTAGTCTGCGCGAGTCGACAGTAGTGGTCAGTCGGATACAGTAGTAGTCGGTCGGCTTTAGTAGCGAGTGGACAGGAGTAGTCTGCGCGAGTCGACAGTAGTCGTCAGTCGGATACAGTAGTAGTCGGTCGGCTTTAGTAGCGAGTGGACAGGAGTAGTCTGCGCGAGTCGACAGTAGTAGTCAGTCGGATACAGTAGTAGTCGGTCGGCTTTAGTAGCGAGTGGACAGGAGTAGTCTGCGCGAGTCGACAGTAGTGGTCAGTCGGATACAGTAGTAGTCGGTCGGCTTTAGTAGCGAGTGGACAGGAGTAGTCTGCGCGAGTCGACAGTAGTAGTCAGTCGGATACAGTAGTAGTCGGTCGGCTTTAGTAGCGAGTGGACAGGAGTAGTCTGCGCGAGTCGACAGTAGTGGTCAGTCGGATACAGTAGTAGTCGGTCGGCTTTAGTAGCGAGTGGACAGGAGTAGTCTGCGCGAGTCGACAGTAGTAGTCAGTCGGATACAGTAGTAGTCGGTCGGCTTTAGTAGCGAGTGGACAGGAGTAGTCTGCGCGAGTCGACAGTAGTGGTCAGTCGGATACAGTAGTAGTCGGTCGGCTTTAGTAGCGAGTGGACAGGAGTAGTCTGCGCGAGTCGACAGTAGTAGTCAGTCGGATACAGTAGTAGTCGGTCGGCTTTAGTAGCGAGTGGACAGGAGTAGTCTGCGCGAGTCGACAGTAGTAGTCAGTCGGATACAGTAGTAGTCGGTCGGCTTTAGTAGCGAGTGGACAGGAGTAGTCTGCGCGAGTCGACAGTAGTAGTCAGTCGGATACAGTAGTAGTCGGTCGGCTTTAGTAGCGAGTGGACAGGAGTAGTCTGCGCGAGTCGACAGTAGTGGTCAGTCGGATACAGTAGTAGTCGGTCGGCTTTAGTAGCGAGTGGACAGGAGTAGTCTGCGCGAGTCGACAGTAGTAGTCAGTCGGATACAGTAGTAGTCGGTCGGCTTTAGTAGCGAGTGGACAGGAGTAGTCTGCGCGAGTCGACAGTAGTAGTCAGTCGGATACAGTAGTAGTCGGTCGGCTTTAGTAGCGAGTGGACAGGAGTAGCCTGCGGGAGTCGGCATGCGTCGGCTGTGTGCTTTGTTCGCGACTCTGGTCAGGACTCTGGACGATGAGTACTGATGTAGAAGGTAAAGAAGCAGCCTTGCGCATATTTAATAATGTATGTTAATTGTAATTTAATTTGTTCCAAAAAGATGCCCCAATAATAATTTTCATAATATAAAGTAATTTTTTAAAGAAAAGCATTCATTTCAATTTAAAGAATATTTCCATTGCATGATCATTCCTTCCAAGAATTAGAAAAAAATATACGCCAGCACTGCACGAAGCTGTGCTAAAAATTTTTACATAAGAGCAGATATATTCGCAGTTTTATTGAGGTAAGAATTCCTGCTTTTTTATTCAGAATACAGGGCCGAAGGTCAGCGCTGCTGTCCTTATAAAATTTACCAGATATTATTATTTCTGTTAAGAGGTTACATTTCGTTCATGGTTCATTATTTAATCAATATCATTGTGTGGTTGATGGTCAATTATCATTTTTTAATTTTTTGCGGGGAGTTTACGCTTGGCACCATTTCACATTATTCATTTAATAATTTCTGTGGGGAGGTTACAATATTATGGAAACTACGCTCAAAAATGCAACGAAATAGCCACCTTGACTTTTTATTCTTACGGGACGACAGTGGCGTGTTGGAGTTTCACAAATCCCAGCATGCCCAAACTTGTTTAGACAGCATCTCATGAAGTCCTATTATCAACTAAAGCTACAAACACACACACATCTCGTAGCAGCTAGCAAGAACCACAGAGCAGTGTGACATGCTATCTAGCAGATAACTATAGAAATTCGTCGTAAGGGGAGTGCCACACCCCTACCACCGCTGCCGGGTTAAAGAGCCGCCATCCACACAAACTTGTCAAGCTCTCGTCAGGAGACCGCGGCAGGCCAGTAGCCTGCGAGGAGACCAGCAGGCAGCATCTGTCAGCTGCGGCTCCCCGTGTCGTGCAGCCGCGACACGACCGCAGCGGCGCGTCTGTTAACGCGCGGCCGACCGCAGACGTAACCAGAAACCACGCCCCTCCGCTGCTAAGCTTCCCGACCACAGTGCCGCGATCCGAGATAAATACGTGGAAGCTTCCCGGCGCCGAGAAATCGCCGATGTACAGATAGATCGTTTCTTAGGAAGAGGAGCAGCATGATTATTGCGACTGTTCACAACATGTTGTTGTTGTGGTCTTCAGTCCAGAGACTGGTTTGATGCAGCTCTCCATGCTACTCTATCCTGTGCAAGCCTCTTCATTTCCCAGTACCTACTGCAGCCTACATCCTTCTGAATCTGCTTAGTGTATTCATCTCTTGGTCTCCCTCTACGATTTATACGCTCCACGCTGCCCTCCAGTATTAAACTGGTGGTCCCTTGATGCCTCAGAATATGTCCTACCAACCGGTCCCTTCTTCTAGTCAAGTTGTGCCACAAACTCCTCTTCTCCCCAATTCTCTTCAATACCTCCTCATTAGTTATGTGATCTACCCATCTAATCTTCAGCATTCTTCTGTAGCTCCTCAATCGGCATTGTTGAGGCTGAGCGCACACCATTCCAGTCGTTCCACCAAGGACTCCTAGCGATACAAGGAATCGATCCTGAGCCCCTGTAAGGTACCCCCCTCTGTGCAAGCCATATTTTATTTCCTTATTTTCCAGTTTTAAACTTTTGTGTCGTGTCTGCAGATCTCCTGTAGCATTAAGTGAGTAAAGCTGTACTGCAGAACGCACGTAGTCGACAGTAAGATTTCAATTCCCACGCTGGCTCAAGTAGCCGGTGGACCACATGGCGTTAACAGTGGACGGATGTGTGAGGCGCTGTGGCGAAACATGAGAATGCCCATTAAAACAGCAGCGAGGTAGGTAAGGAAAGGAGAGTTATTCTGGCGCGAAGCAAGTAATCTTGCTTAACAAATACACGCCTGGAAATTGAAATAAGAACACCGTGAATTCATTGTCCCAGGAAGGGGAAACTTTATTAACACATTCCTGGGGCCAGATACATCACATGATCACACTGACAGAACCACAGGCACATAGACACAGGCAACAGAGCATGCACAATGTCGGCACTAGTACAGTGTATATCCACCTTTCGCAGCAATGCAGGCTGCTATTCTCCCATGGAGACGATCGTAGAGATGCTGGATGTAGTCCTGTGGAACGGCTTGCCATGCCATTTCCACCTGGCGCCTCAGTTGGACCAGCGTTCGTGCTGGACGTGCAGACCGCGTGAGACGACGCTTCATCCAGTCCCAAACATGCTCAATGGGGAACAGATCCGGAGATCTTGCTGGCCAGGGTAGTTCACTTACACCTTCTAGAGCACGTTGGGTGGCACGGGATACATGCGGACGTGCATTGTCCTGTTGGAACAGCAAGTTCCCTTGCCGGTCTAGGAATGGTAGAACGATGGGTTCGATGACGGTTTGGATGTACCGTGCACTATTCAGTGTCCCCTCGACGATCACCAGTGGTGTACGGCCAGTGTAGGAGATCGCTCCCCACACCATGATGCCGGGTGTTGGCCCTGTGTGCCTCGGTCGTATGCAGTCCTGATTGTGGCGCTCACCTGCACGGCGCCAAACACGCATACGACCATCATTGGCACGAAGGCAGAAGCGACTCTCATCGCTGAAGACGACACGTCTCCATTCGTCCCTCCATTCACGCCTGTCGCGACACCACTGGAGGCGGGCTGCACGATGTTGGGGCGTGAGCGGAAGACGGCCTAACGGTGTGCGGGACCGTAGCCCAGCTTCATGGAGACGGTTGCGAATGGTCCTCGCCGATACCCCAGGAGCAACAGTGTCCCTAATTTGCTGGGAAGTGGCGGTGCGGTCCCCTACGGCACTGCGTAGGATCCTACGGTCTTGGCGTGCATCCGTGCGTCGCTGCGGTCCGGTCCCAGGTCGACGGGCACGTGCACCTTCCGCCGACCACTGGGGACAACATCGATGTACTGTGGAGACCTCACGCCCCACGTGTTGAGCAATTCGGCGGTACGTCCACCCGGCCTCCCGCATGCCCACTATACGCCCTCGCTCAAAGTCCGTCAACTGCACATACGGTTCACGTCCACGCTGTCGCGGCATGCTACCAGTGTTAAAGACTGCGATGGAGCTCCGTATGCCACGGCAAACTGGCTGACACTGACGGCGGCGGTGCACAAATGCTGCGCAGCTAGCGCCATTCGACGGCCAACACCGCGGTTCCTGGTGTGTCCGCTGTGCCGTGCGTGTGATCATTGCTTGTACAGCCCTCTCGCAGTGTCCGGAGCAAGTATGGTGGGTCTGACACACCGGTGTCAATGTGTTCTTTTTTCCATTTCCAGGAGTGTAATTGATGAGAAAAATCACTTTTTCCAATACAGATATTAAGGAAAGCCTATAGGTCATAAGTAATGTCTTCAACAATATTACAACGCCAGTAATAGATCATCTTAATAAATAAATGAATAATGTTTGCCATAGCGAAAACGTACAACGGCTACGAAATATCATGAGTGTAAGTACGATGTGCACGCTGCGCGCCATACGCACCAGTACCTGGTAGGATGTCATGTGATCTTGTTCTGTCGTGAGACTATGCTCTCAGAAACCTGTTAGTTCTCAATTAATCAATATTAATTGCGCCGATATTATCACATCAGAGTGGAATCCCTTTTGGACGCTATTCCGAATAATATACCTTTCCGCTTCATCACTTAGAATCACAGGAAGTAGATTTGCACTTTATAAAGAAGCCGACGACACTGATGTTGTTTCTGTGAGGGAAATACAACTTTGAGAGCTTCTCAACAAACCACTTAATAAAAAAAACCTACACGACGACTCACTATGATAGTCCAAGGACGGATTGTCTCATTCTCCGCAAAACTCGGAAGGAAACGCATGGACAATCACTCTGTACACCTATTACACTATCCTCCATCGACTCGCTGGCGAAACTGAGACATTTCTGGAGGTTTAGTAAAAGTGGGGAAGGTTCTTGCATCCTCCTTATGGCAGCCAGGCAGGTTGACGATACAAATACTTTTACGTAGGAGAACGTGTATATTTATTTGACCAGACGAGTCCCCTGTACCTCGGAAAACGACACACGGATACGGCAATTTTCATTCTCGTTTTACTCCTTGTTTGAATCGGTTTCCCCTAACATTTACTTTTATGTTAGTAACTTGAGAAACTGTAATATTTCTGGCATTACAACCATCATACTGGACTACATGAAGCTCTTCTTAGAACAGTCGAGAAGCCAGCAGTGGCAACATGACGATAGTGGTGTAAGGTACCGGTGACACATGATTTGTTCGGTACGTGTATAGTGAGAAAGGCCGCCGAAATTGTGGTCCTTATCTGCGATTGGCTGATGCGTTCGGAAGCTGCACGCCAAATTGACAAACTTCTGTTACTAACATTAGAAAAACTAAACAGTGTATTTACTTGCATTTCATGTAAAAGCCATTATTTCAAAAGTGTTAATAACCAGCAGAATAACAAACAGTTGCTAAACGAAAAAACAGACGAAGCACTTCGAAGATATTCTGATCGCGCCTAACTTGGATGGTGGGCGAAGTGGTTAGGCTGTAAGATTGGAGCTGGTGCGCCAGTCTCTGAGGACAGAGATGTTGTCTGCCTTAGTCGGTATCGGTTAAAGACTTAATCAGCAATATCTGGTTATTTGGGTATGTAATTGAGCACAATTTGATAGTAATTACGCAAAGACGCAGTTCAATGTTTTAATTATTTTTTTATGGAAGTGCGAAGACTGGAAATTGTATGTGATTCATAAAGTGGAATGCAATTGTGCAGTTTCTCGTACTGTTCTAATAAAAAGCGAGTGGCATCCCGTATAAACAAACTAATTGGAAATTTAATAATTTATTAAGTATCAGTTCCTCGCTAAGAGTTTACCACGGCCTCAGTGTAACGGATTCGCGACCTACATCCTGTTTTCTGCGCAGGGGCAACATCTGTACAAGACTGCAGGTTGGTGAACATTAATTAGAACTTATGCATTCCTCTGAGGTTGGTGGATGGTTCATATGGTTCAAATGGCTCTGAGCACTATGCGACTTAACTTCTGAGGTCATCAGTCGCCTAGAACTTAGAACTAATTAAACCTAACTAACCTAAGGACATCACACACATCCATGCCCGAGGCAGCATTCGAACCTGCGACCGGAGCGGTCGCTCGGCTCCAGACTGTAGCGCCTAGAACCGCACGGCCACTCCGGCCGGCAGGTTGGTGGAAGCAAACAGGCACCTCGCGTGCACAGCAACCTTATTGTAAATTAGGTAAGTGACACGTCATCTGTGGTAACACAGAAGAGGTACGAAGGTGAGAAATTTTCGAGGGAAGTGGTTTATACAACACGCACGTATATATTACCCGCCCGCTACCTCTCTCTCCTTTTCAACTTGCCGTAAAGTGTGCTACCAGATTCTTACATTCTCCTAAATAGTGTCGACTCTGGTTCCATATCAAAGACTGACACCAAAGCCAAAGAAAACAAGTACTCATCCAGAATTAAATCGCGCAATGCAAAATGATGAAATGGACAGATTGCACTTACTGAAGCGTGTTTCGTACATTGTGTAAATGTTATCGTTATGTTACGAACATTTTCGGAATAAAAATTTGTGCAATTGAAATTCTTAATCACAGGGTGTTTCACAATTACTATTACAGTCTTCTAGTGGATGTGGAGTGGACTTTTTAGATGAAGTTTTTATAAGAAACCCATGCCCAGAAATGTATCAAGTACAGCATGATTGAAGATCGGTTCAGAATAAAATGTCCTGCTTCACGTTACCCACACAAGGTGAGACGAGGGCGCCGTCATCAGTAGCTGCTTTAATTATATCGTCACATACCATTTTCGTCCGATTACTGCTCCAAGGAACTGGTACGACCGCAGCTAGCAGGGTTGACTCCAAAGGGTTGAATCGAAAGGGTACATTTTAGGATATGAGTCTCTTATCAAAACTTTGTCTACTGACTCAGATTTACTTTGATGCAAGGAAACATGAACAAAATTGGATTTCAGAGTAATTTGAAATTGCACACAAGATAATTTGCAATAAAAGACATGGAATTATAACGTATAGCTTGGTGGAACCCAAAAGAATGACGTTACATGCCACCACTACAAAAGATGCCGCCTCGGCTGAATGTGGCGGTGACAGACAGTGGCTGATCTGGCACAGGGGACGTAAACACATGTGTCACTAAACATAGCACTGTTTGCTCGTTTTGAACCAGTAAACCTGCTCCCCTTCCTCAACCGCCACCACCAAATCTTTAAAGAATCTAACGTATAAAACAGGGTGAAACGTCTGATTACCTCACAAATGAGTTAATCTGTTAGAATATTTGACGTTAAGCGTATAAAACGTTTGTGGATGAAGATGCAAAAGTCTAATTGGTTCAAATGGCTCTGAGCACTATGGGACTCAACATCTTAGGTCATAAGTCCCCTAGAACTTAGAACTACTTAAACCTAACTAACCTAAGGACATCACACACACCCATGCCCGAGGCAGGATTCGAACCTGCGACCGTAGCAAAAGTCTAATTATGTTCGGTTTATTTGTTTCGGGTTATTCACCCATTGCCTAATGAAAAAGTTTAGAAAAGATTAGAAATTATGTTTACAATTTGTTGGAAGTCGCTAAATGCTTTTATTACTAAACACTGAACGATTATAGTGTTGCTAAAATACGCCCTGTTTTAGAAAATGATAGTTTTTCACGCATCTCAGTGTCTATGGCTCATATCTCCTGAATTAAGCATCGTAAAAGAATACAATGTTGCAAATATATTCAGTGGTTTATGTGAATACCATCTGCAAAACGAGATGCGTAATGAATTAGTAATAAAGAAGTAATAAATTAAAACGTCGTTCCTAATTCTCAAGCTTTTCTGCACGAAGAATGAAAATTTCGTAAGCAGTAATTTTTTTCTTTTAATTATTTTGTGGGGCGTGTCACCGAGGAGAAGGTCCGAAAAGGTTTGAAATTATGTGTACATTACTTTCGAAGTCGCTAAGTGCTCTCATTCTCAAATACTGGATGACTATACAATAATTTCGTTAATTTGCGCACCACGAGTAACACTGCCTCAAGAATTCCACATGCCCCATGCATACTTTCTCAGAAATTTCTTCTTCACTTTAAGGCCTCCATACTAGCAGACCGCTTTTACGAGAGAAATGTCTTCTTTGAGGGTGCTAATATTTTTCTTATTCCTTTTTGCTTGGACCATAATCCGCTATTTTGCTTCCATGGCAGCAAATACTTTCACTTCGTATTCTACACGGTCCCCAGTTTTGAACTTAAATTCATGGTAATTCATTTCTGCACTCTTCATCCACACGGTCCCAAATTCTGCGGTTAAATTCATCGTTATCTCATTTATTTTACTCGTCATTACATTCTTTTCTAAGTTAGCTATTTGTCTTATTCTGTAAAACCATTCTGTAAAACTTATAGCGTAAGATTATATTTTGCAATTAGATTATGACAGTATTTTAAATTTTTCAATTTGGTCAGTAATTAATTATGTGAAATACTCAAAATCAAGTTTTTGTTGTCCCTAGAAACCGTTAGATAGGCAACCATCAAGTGGGACTGTGCATCCTATTAGCTGTTTAGTAATTTAGGGAGTGGTATGTTGTCAGTGGTGGCGAAACTGATGGCAGGCTGCCGTATTAGTGTGATTCTGATATTATGTTTTTATTTGTGCTGCAGGTTTATAATAAAATAACATTTCATAATGTTCTGTTTGCTATTCAGACCTGCATATCACCTCAGATGGTTGATAAAACCGTTGACCTGTAACACCTGCCAAAACATCATCAATTGGGGTACATATATCCTTGGGGTTCCATGGATTCCTGCGGCTATAATCATATCCGTTGTCAGCTCATCTACTCCAGCCGCCTTCCCTCTTTTCATCTGTTTCAGGGAATTCTCAGTTTCTAACCAAGAGATTGGATCCTGCTCCTCCTCTAATTCCATGACTTCGGTGTCACTTTTTTGTGCACCTTCCCCGTTCAGTAAGATTCAAAATAATTCTTCATCTCTTCTCTGATACCTTTCGTGTCCCTGATAATATCCCCATCCTCTGTTTCAATCACTTTTATGTCTTCTCTATCAGATCTTTTACTTTTCAATAACCCATATAACAGTTTTTTGTTCGCTTTGCTATCCTGCTCTAGTTTCTGGGTGAATATTTCCCAATTCTTCTCCTTTTCTTCTTTCCCAATTCTCTTTGCTTGGAATTTCTTTTGTCTGTATTCCTTCTACAGCAGGGCTTCACAACATACGTGCTCGCGGAGCAAGCTGTGAGCAGCAAGGCGCGAGCACGGAGCAGCGCGAGCACGCTACCCCCACTACCGGACCAGAGAGGAGAGTGGGGAGAGTCACGTGGGGCACACAACAGCTGCCGCCAGTCGATGTAAATCCGCGGTCACCTGCAGGGATATCACTCACGAATTATTACTGCGACAAATGAAACAAATAAAGCAGAATGTATACGTGCCACATAATTTTATTAGCTTAGTGTATGCCTCTACATTCGTATTAATTTGTGAACTGTTACACAATAAAAGGTATCACTGAAGTGTGGGATTCTCGGTTATCTTGTACTTTTTGCCCTTTACAATTGCGTCTTATGTTCGGAGTAATTGTTCTTGTGCATTGTAGGCGCAGCGTGCAGTTTAAATTTCGATCAGACAATGCGTTTCTCAGGTGGGTCTTGTTACATTTCATTGCAGAGAACAGTTGTTCACAAACATACGTGGAACCGAACATTGATATTATTGTAGCCACCTGTTTGTGCAAAGGAAATCTATCCTGAGGGAAGTGTCTGTAGAATTCCAAAATGTTTTTCTTGTTCTGAAATTTGTCTCTGTATTCTGTCACACTGCAGGTCAATAATTTCTAGTTGCAGCTCAGGACGAATCTCTTCAATATTCGCTGAATATGGAGAGGAGAACAGATCAAAATCACCGTCTAGTGCTGTCAGATCTTGAAAGCGTTGATCAAATTCTTCCTTAAGGGCAACTAAACTATGTGAATAACGTTCACAGTCTTTGGGAACATGTTGCATGGATGATAATTTAGGAAAATGAGCTAGATTTCCTGTTTACAGCTGACTCACCCAAAGTGTCAATTTCATTTTAAAAGCTCGTATTCGATCTATAAAATGGGTAATTAGCAGATCTTTACCTTGTAGTGAAATGTTCAAAGCATTCAGATGGCTAGTTAAATCTGCTAAGAATGCGAGATCACATTTCCATGAAGGCTCTTTCAATTCAGGAACACACATGTTATTTATTTCCATGAACGTATTTATCTCACGTAGTAGGCAAAAAAATCGATTTAATAATTCGCCACGACTAAGCCAGCGGACCTCGCTGTAATAAGGCAGGCTACCATACTGGCTTTCTACATACTGAAGAAAGCTTTTAAATTGCCTGTTGTAGGCCATGCTTCTTTATATAATTGGTTGTACGAACAAAAACACACATCACATTCTTTAGAGTGATACTCTTTGCACATAAGTTTACCTGGTGGATCACACAGTGAACGCCCCTTATTTCATTCGGCACGGTCAATTTTTGCATTTTCTCCTTCAACAGCGCAACGAAACCTGATTTTTTCCCTGTCATCGCTGGTGCACCGTCTGTAGACACTGAAACTAAAGAATTTCACGAGAATCCTATGTTTTCAACACTTTCAACACACTACTTAAAACATCACTTCCGGTTGTAGTGTTCTTCATGGCTACTACATCGAGGAGCTCCTCCCTCACCTGAAGATCTCTATTAACACCTCTAATAAATATGACAAGCTGCACTGTTCCAGTGATATCAACACCTTCGTCCAGCGCTAGAGAATACGCCATAAAATCTTTACAGATATTTCCAACTTGGCTCTGGACGTCGTCTGCCATGTCCTGTATGCAACGCATAATGGTCATGTTAGATAATGTCACAATCTGAAACTGTTCAGCTTGAGATGGACGCAAATGTTCCGCTGCAATTTGAGATGGACGCAAATGTTCCACTGCAACTACCAAACATTCTTTTATTAAATCGCCATCAGTGAAGGGGCGCAGGGATTTTGCTAAAAGCAAAGCAATTTTGTAACTCACTCTGAGAGCTGCTTCAGTTGATTTTTCTTCGTCGTCCAGATCTTCTTCGGATAGCTTCCTTTTAAGTTTAATAACTTCCTGTGCACGATCTGGCCCATCACATTTTCCACTTCCGTAGTCTTTCGCGTGGTACGACATATAATGTCGCTGCAAATTAAATTTCCTAAAATAATTCAGCGTTTTGTGACATACTAAACATTTTGCAACACCATCTTTTTCTGTAAACAGATACAGTTCCTCCCAATGGGGGTTGAACTGCTAAAGCATGGTTGGGGTTACACAACGGCGACTTGACATGATTCTTAACCACCGTAGTGACTGTTACAGCTGATCGTAGTACTTTAAACGTTACACAGTTGGAGCGAATTCAATAGGCACGCTGCGGCCCTATTCAAACGTGCGCGCGTATTTCCCCTCCCTTCCCTCCCACCCTACTCCGCGACCTTGCACCTGCTCGCGAGCACGTGCCTGAGCAGACGCGAGTACTCGCGCTCAAAACCGGCCAGTTGTTAAGCCCTGTTCTACAGTGTTGTCACCTTGTGTTCAGCTTTTGGCACCAGCCCCTGGTTCTGATTTCTTTTTTTCAAACTTCATGTTTTTCTTTGCCATATTACATGGAATACAACGGTTACACCGGGCGCTGGGGGTGATATGGAAAGAAGACAAAGTGCTGGATGAATGGAAAAAAGGAATTATAGTACCATTGTTCAAGAAAGGTAGTAGAAAGAAATGCAACAACTACCGAGGAATCACACTGTTATCATACTGCCTTAATGGAAAAGGTCATAGAAATGTTCAGATGTGTGTGAATTCCTAAGGGACCAAACTGCTTAGGTCATCGGTCCCTACACTTAAACACTACTTAAACTAACTTACGCTAAGAACAACACACACACCCAAACACCCATACCCGAGGGAAGACTCGAACCTCTGACGGGAGTGGCCGCGCAGTCTGTGACATGACGCCTGAAACCGCGCGGCTACTCCGCACGGCAAGGTCATAGAAAAAAGACTTCGGAAAATTCTAGAACACGAATTGCAGGAACAACAGCATGGGTTCAGAAGTAATAGGGGAATAACAGATCTCGTTTTCTCCCTCGTCAGTTAATGTGGAAGTATTGCGAAAAAGGAAAGGGCTTGATAGTAGTATTCGTGGATTTGGAAAAAGCATATGACAGTGTACCAAGGGATAAAATATGGGAATTCTTGAGAAAACATAATGTTCCTGATTCACTAATTAAAAAAGTCCAGATGGTGTACGATGGTTGTGAAAGCAGTGTACAAGTAGGAGATGGAAAGTCAAAATAGTTTGAGACAAAGAGAGGTGTTCAGCAAGGCAGTTCGCTCTCCTCTTCACTCTTCATTACACTTATGGACACAATCATGAAAGAAATCAAGGAAGAAGAAAGTGAATATCACAATGCTTTTGTTTTTGCTGATGACATTGTCATTTGGGGAGAGACGGAAAAGGAGGTTCAGAGGAGACTAGATTATTGGAACAGAAAATTTAAAAAATTCAGGTTAACTATGAGTAAGAACAAGACAGTGGCAGTGAAGATGAGCAGGTCATGACACCTTGTAACATTATATTGGAGGGGGAGACGGTTGAATGTGTGAAAAGCGTCAATTATCTGGGTAGCATCATATCACGCGATGGAAGTTCCAAAATAGAAGTCTTAAACAGAATAACAAAAGGATCTAGCTTTTTCCACCAGGTACAAAATCTAATCTGGGATAAGGAAGTCCCTCTAAGAGCCAAACAAACCATGTATAAAACTTATCTCCTGCCAATCAGGATGTATAGTCTAGAGGCTTGTATCATAAATAAGAGAGAAGAGAGTCAAATACAAGCATGTGAGATGAAGTTCCTTACGTCAGCTCTACAAAAATCTAGGAGAGACAGAGTCAGGAATGATTATGTAAGGAGAGACCTGCAGGTGACATTGACTTCAGAGGAGAGGACGAGTGCCTTGAGATTGAAGTGGTTCGGTCATGGGAAGCGAATGCACCCGACTCGAACTCCACGCCAGTGTTTGGAGATAGAATTACCAGGAAGAAGATCAATTGGGCGGCCTAGAAAGAGATGGACAAAGCAGGTTAAGGAATATCTCAAGAGGAGTAACATAGGATGTAGTGGAGAGAGAAAAGCTATACCAGGACAGAAACCAGTGGAGGCATATCGTTCACCAAGTTCCTACCCGGCTCGCTGGAAGGAAATCCTGATGATGATATCAATGGGAGATGTAGGTCTGGGTATCTACTAATGAGGGTTAGATTAAATGTCGGAAAATGAGCATAAGTAAATTTCTAGAGTATAGGCGGAAGCCAAGGCCAAAGTTAAAAAAACGCTGACCATGGCTTTCGGCAGCAGGACATGTGCGAGACAAGGCGATGTCATTTCACCATTGCTTTTTAATTTGGTCCTGGAGAGCGTAATTCGGGAAATGAAAAGGTGAGGTAAAGGGGTGAAGGTAAATGGAAGGACACAGTTATTGGGATATGCAGACGGCATTACAGGTGTGATCGAAACACAGGAAGAAGTGGCAAAACCTGTAGGAGATTTAGCAACGAATTCCAGTACGATTGGATTGCGGATTAATACGGAGAACACTGTAATGATAAAAGAATCCAGAGAAATCCTATAACACCCAATTGTAGGTACGAATATGGAATATAGCCGGAGTGAAAAATTTTAAATACCTTGACACATAGTTCAAAAGGCATTGCAATTTAAAACAATGCATTAAACAACGTATTGTCAATGAGTCTAAAGTTTATTTGAGTCTGAAGCAGATCATTTCGTCAAAAAAATCTATCAGTTAAGAGCAAACTTAAATCCTATACTGTAGTGAAAGTACCACTGTTGTTATATGGGACAAAAATCTCAAGCACTACAAAAAAAGAAGAAGAGATCTTTGAACGGCAAATTGTGAGAAAGATGTTTGGATCAAATTGCGAAGAAAACACCTGGATATGTTGAAAGAACGGGGACCTGTACGAACTGATGAGATAACCGAATATCATTCAGAAAATGAAAGCGCGGAAAATATGTAGAGCTGGATACATTGCTTGGAAGCTAAACTTTTTTTTAGGCCAAAGCTGTGTTTACGGGAAAAATTTGGTGGTTCCCGTTCAGTAGGAAGACCAAGATGCGGTGGGAGGAAGAACTGTAGAAGGAACTTCAGCAGCTGGGTATGCATGAGAATTGGATTCAAAATACACAAGATCGGCATCTATAGAGGAATGCTCTTCAAATTCTTTGATTATCAATGTGTACGGGCGACATAGTTCACTTTTGTTACACACTGCGACAGTAGTACACAAAAAGCTTCACTTCTGAATACAGTATCGGATGAGTGTGAATAGTATCTTTATATCGAATTTTAACGTTGTTTTTACAATACGGAGCGTACGCAGAGCCATAAAAATCGATAATAACTAAACAGATTCGGCTGTTTTTACACTTAGTTCACGGTCATTCATGTCTCTTGATAATTTACTAATGCTCGGAAAGCAAAAATATAATAATCATTTCGTAATTATGTAGAGAAATAATTAAAAACCAACATTAATCTGACTGCCAGTTTTGTCACCGCTAGGTGCGCTGGTGTCGTTCCAGCTGTCAGACGGTAACAACTTTCAGAGCAGTGAGTGATATGTTAGACCAGTGGACGTCAAACGGTTTCGCTCAGCAGCCAATAGTGATATTGTGGGACGACTCCACCAGCCACATGATCACCGATCTTATTGATAACTGGTACTTTATACTACGAACCAGCTATAGACTAGCTGTAGTAATGGTACGATGAAACAGCCTTAATTAATTTAATGTTGTTTGCTATAAATACACTCCTGGAAATGGAAAAAAGAACACATTGACACCGGTGTGTCAGACCCAACATACTTGCTCCGGACACTGCGAGAGGGCTGTACAAGCAATGATCACACGCACGGCACAACGGACACACCAGGAACCGCGGTGTTGGCCGTCGAATGGCGCTAGCTGCGCAGCATTTGTGCACCGCCGCCGTCAGTGTCAGCCAGTTTGCCGTGGCATACGGAGCTCCATCGCAGTCTTTAACACTGGTAGCATGCCGCGACAGCGTGGACGTGAACCGTATGTGCAGTTGACGGACTTTGAGTGAGGGCGTATAGTGGGCATGCGGGAGACCGGGTGGACGTACCGCCGAATTGCTCAACACGTGGGGCGTGAGGTCTCCACAGTACATCGATGTTGTCGCCAGTGGTCGGCGGAAGGTGCACGTGCCCGTCGACCTGGGACCGGACCGCAGCGACGCACGGATGCACGCCAAGACCGTAGGATCCTACGCAGTGCCGTAGGGGACCGCACCGCCACTTCCCAGCAAATTAGGGACACTGTTGCTCCTGGGGTATCGGCGAGGACCATTCGCAACCGTCTCCATGAAGCTGGGCTACGGTCCCGCACACCGTTAGGCCGTCTTCCGCTCACGCCCCAACATCGTGCAGCCCGCCTCCAGTGGTGTCGCGACAGGCGTGAATGGAGGGACGAATTGAGACGTGTCGTCTTCAGCGATGAGAGTCGCTTCTGCCTTGGTGCCAATGATGGTCGTATGCGTGTTTGGCGCCGTGCAGGTGAGCGCCACAATCAGGACTGCATACGACCGAGGCACACAGGGCCAACACCCGGCATCATGGTGTGGGGAGCGATCTCCTACACTGGCCGTACACCACTGGTGATCGTCGAGGGGACACTGAATAGTGCACGGTGCATCCAAACCGTCATCGAACCCATCGTTCTACCATTCCTAGACCGGCAAGGGAACTTGCTGTTCCAACAGGACAATGCACGTCCGCATGTATCCCGTGCCACCCAACGTGCTCTAGAAGGTGTAAGTCAACTACCCTGGCCAGCAACATCTCCGTATCTGTCCCCCATTGAGCATGTTTGGTTCTGGATGAAGCGTCGTCTCACGCGGTCTGCAGGTCCAGCACGAACGCTGGTCCAACTGAGGCGCCAGGTGGAAATGGCATGGCAAGCCGTTTCACAGGACTACATCCAGCATCTCTACGATCGTCTCCATGGGAGAATAGCAGCCTGCATTGCTGCGAAAGGTGGATATACACTGTACTAGTGCCGACATTGTGCATGCTCTGTTGCCTGTGTCTATGTGCCTGTGGTTCTGTCAGTGTGATCATGTGATGTATCTGACCCCAGGAATGTGTCAATAAAGTTTCCCCTTCCTGGGACAACGAATTCACGGTGTTCTTATTTCAATTTCCAGGAGTGTAAATACGGCATTTCAAGACAGCCGTGTCTGTAATGCACATTCACGTATCCCTAATACTTTCATGTCAAAATTTATACCATAGCAGCTGGTGAGTACAAGTCGCACATAACCCCGTTAGTTGTCAGTAGTGGAAGACAAAAAATAAAACTTAGCTCATCTCACAAACACTGATGAATCAAAACATTATGTCCACCTGCTTAATGGCTTCTTTGTCCGCCTTTGGAACTAAATACATTACCGATTCTGCGTATCAAGGATCCGAAAATTCGTTGGTAGGTTTCCGGAGGTATGTGGCATTAGGCGTCTACGCACAGGTCAAGTGATTCGCGAAAGTAACGGGCCGCTGATTTGCGAACGCGGTGATGGCGCCAGATAACGACACAGAATGGGTCCATAGGATTTACATCAGGCGAATTTGTTCGCCGAGACATCAACGTAAGTTCACTATAATGCTCCTCATAACGCTTTAACACGGCTCTGGCTCCAAGACACGAACAATTATACTGCTGATAGATGACAGCGCGCGCCGGCCGCTGTGGCCGAGCGGTTCTCGGCGCTTCAGTCCGAAAACTCCGCAGCTGCTACGGTCGCAGGTTCGAATCCTGCCTCGGGCATGGATGTGTGTGATGTCCTTAGGTTAGTTAGGTTTAAGTAGTTTTAAGTCTAGGGGACTGACGACATCAGATGTTAAGTCCCATAGTGCTTAGAGCCATTTGAACGATTTTTTTTTAAATTTTTTATGACAGCGCCGGCAGGGAAGACATCAAGCATGGCGGGATGCAGTTGGTTCGCAGCTTGCAGCGTGTCTTCGATTACCACCACAGGTCACACGCAAGCACAGGAGAATGTCTCTGTAGTGTTGGCAGAAGAGCCAACACTGTGTTGCTAGAGGAGGCCGAAATGCACGCGTTTAATTACACGCTGACTGGCGTGAGGTCTGGAACAGTTAAGGGAATTAATAGTAGCAAATAAAGTACGTAGTTGATATAATACTTGACTTTAATCCACAATTGTAGAACATCTCTCGTTACGGTACATGCTTCACAATATTAATTATCAAATGCTATGGCGCCTTGCTAGGTCGTAGCAAATGACGTAGCTGAAGGCTATGCTAACTATCGTCTCGGCAAATGAGAGCGTAATTGTCAGTGAACCATTGCTATGAACATCGGCTGTACAACTGGGGCGAGTGCTAGTAAGTCTCTCTAGACCTGCCGTGTGGTGGCGCTCGGTCTGCAATCACTGACAGTGGCGACACGCGGGTCCGACGTATACTAATGGACCGCGGCCGATTTAAAGGCTACCACCTAACAAGCGTGGTGTCTGGCGGTGACACCACAGTCTCCTATAGCATAATACTGCTCCTATCAGCCGGCACCTGTGGCGCGATGCAAGTTTCGGGCCGCCGTTCACCTCGATGACGGCGTTTGTGGAGACGACCTTCGACCTAGTGTACGAAAATGTGACTCACCCGAGGAGCCCACACGTTTCCATTGAATGAAGGTCGAAGTCCGATGGTCGCGTTCCCACTGCAATCGTAATAGACAATGTCGTTGGGTCAGTAAGTCAACACGTATGGGTGGTCTATGGGTAGTTCCATGTTCGACAATGTACGATGAACGGTGTGCGTGAACTAGCACTGTGCTCTTTCGGCAGAGATGCCACCGATCAGTTTACAGAGCAGACAAGCCTCCAAACCCCACGTTCTGTGAAGAGTCGTGGACGTCCAACCATTTAGCGCCTATAGGTAGTTTCACTGTTCTATCTCTTACCGTAGATGCTCACGACAGTAGCATGTGAACACTTGACCATCTTCGCCGATTTCGAGATACTCGTTCACAGACTCTGCGTAATAATAATCTGCCCTTTGTCAAAGCCGCTTATCCCAATGGGTTTCCCCATTTGCAACCCATTTCTTCGCTAGGGTGATCCCCCGTCCGTGTCTGCTCCGCTTACCTCTTACACTCTTTTGCTACCGCGTCACGTCCCCGCAACCCCACCAGGCGGCATCCAAAATCACGGTGGGCGGTGGTGGTACCTTCTGGCTCAGCAGTGCACTCTAACCCCGCCGTGGCCGCGCTGCTAACCGCTCTGCCCCTCAGGTAAGCGGCCTACTTTACTTAACTCATGGCCGAATTAAAATGAAGCACGCCTGTCTCTGTAAGTATTTTTGTTTCTTAATGAGCTCCTAACGTTAGTTGATGTATTTGGATCCGGTTGTCAGTTGTTAGATGCACATTATTACAAAATACAGCTGTGAGCCGCGGGCCGCATTGATTCAGCCGCAGTTTAACAACCACTGTTTCAGACTGTGGGGTAATCTTGTCGCAAACCAGTGCGTTTGTTGAACTTGCCGTGTCTCTGTTCCTTATTCTTGTCCGTGTCGCGCACGCTCTCACCAGGCCCATTAACCTCTCAGTATCCGATTTGTTTCCAGGCTGTTGCGGGGGGCTTAGCCTCCGGACGTTGTAGTATTCCAGGGAGGAACCGATAAATATTGCTGGAACAGGTTGTCTTAGTACTTATTCCAAATCTTCCTCACAGTAAATATGCGACCTGTAGTCGATGGCCGGCCGGAGTGGCCGAGCGGTTGTAGGCGCTTCCGTCTGGAATCGTGTGACCGCTACGGTCGCAGGTTCGAATCCTGCCTCGGGCATGGATGTGTGTGATGTCCTTAGGTTAGTTAGGTTTAAGTAATTCTAAGTTCTAGGGGACTGATGACTTCAGAAGTTAAGTCCCATAGTGTTCAGAGCCATTTGAACCATTTTTGTAGTCGATGTTACTGCCTGGAAACCTATCAGATAATTTTCAATTATTTTATTTGTCTTAAAGAAATTTTACACTTGCCAAATGTGGAACTCGTCGCAGCTTCATCCTGCTCGCGTAATAACTGTAACTGGTATTATGCAGACATCATTTCCACGTTTCTCAACATGTTCGAAGGTGTACTTTGCTATGTAATGACTTTCCAAGTTCTGCGAAGCATGCAGCGGTTGCCTCACGCCAGCCGCTACAATCTCGCGCTCTTTCCGAACAGACTTCCATCAGCAGACTGCCGCGTCAGGTTACAACACCGAAATGCGCTAAATGTCGACAGTGGTTTTCGTTCACCTCGAGATTCCTCGAAAGTTAGATGACAGCCGGCAATTTGGAAAAAAATCTCTGCTATTTGCAATCTAATGATTCCATCTACAAGCGACTACAAGACGCTAAGAACTATGAAACGCACCTCAATTTTTAAGCAGTTTATTTAAAAAATACCATTTTCATGATTTTTATTATTATATTGCATAGCCAGGTTAAAAAAGTTCTTAGTTTATAAAATCGGACTGACCTTTAAAAGCACTGAAAATCGTCACCTGAACTTTCTTCTTCTTCTTCTTCTTCTTCTTCGTCGTCGTCGTAATCTTTGTCCTCTTCATATATAACATGGTCTTCAAATGGCTCTGAGCACTATGGGACTCAACTGCTGAGGTCATAAGTCCCCTAGATAACATGGTCTTCACTGCCATCGAGAGCGTTACTTATACCGCACATTCTGAAAGATTTAACAATAATGTCTTCTCTTACTCTAGATCACGACTGTTTTATCAACTGACACATCTGTTCGATTGTAGGTCGTTTTAAAGCTCCCTTCGGCTTTAATGCATGTGGGGGTTTCATCCATCATCCATTGTCTCATAAATGGTTTATTTATCGAGATATGAAGAGGTTGCAATTGTGAAATAAGTCCTCCCGGAGTCTCAGTTTTTCTTTCACAGAGTTTTTCAAATGACTCAGTCGCAGGTTCGAATCCTGCCTCGGGCATGGATGTGTGTGATGTCCTAAGGTTAGTTGGGTTTAATTAGTTCTAAGTTCTAGGCGACTGATGACCTCAGAAGTTAAGTCGCATAGTGCTCAGAGCCATTTGAACCATTTCAAATGACTGCTAAATTAATCAAGCATGAGAACTCTTTTTCAATAAAGCACCTCCTCCTCTCCTACACACTGTTAATCCATAATTTTATACCAGCCCCGTCCATCCATCACCTGTCATGTACATGAACAACGACATCTGGCTGTACTTCAGAAGGTTTTGGCATTGTTTTGTGCTTGAAATTCACCACTGGGTTAAGTTTAGTACTGTCAGCACAACATTAAAGTGTAACAGTGTAGTGCATTTTTTCATGTATACTTGTTTTTATAGTTACCGTTTTAGCACCTTTCGTGGCAACAGGTTATTATCCGACACATAACATGTCAGAGGAGTTTCGTCCAAATTCGCTATTTGGCTTAGTTCCACACTGACTTTCTTTCGATGTTGAATAATAAAGCGACGGAAAGATAATATTTTCTCTTCATATTCGTAGCACTAGCTTATGAACGTGTATTTGAATGATTTTTGCATTAATTACAGTGTCATTTTGACGGTGTCCTTGAATTCATTTCAATACGTCATCTTCTAGTTTTCTCCATTTTGCATTCAGTCTTCTATTTGTACATTTAATCCTCCTCATTTATTTCAGTTCTTCTTTAGTAGCTCGCCAATCGCGAATGGTTTTTTTCTGTTGGTGGCAGGCCGAAATGCTACTCTGTTTCCATGTTCTTCTGCATATGCTATACTTTCAGTTTATAGCCCGCATCATATGAATACCTTCTATTTTTTTCCATTACGAAACTAACTACTAACAAAAATATCGTACTGTTATCGATGTCTTTCAATTCAAGTTCATTGGCACCGTAGACTGCAGTGACGTATCATCGGCTAGAATAATCAGTGGTTCCGAACCTTTCTTAGTCCACTACCCCTGAGTGCAATCAGATGTTATCTAGCATCCCATCCAATCCCCTAACAGCCCTCGCCCCCCCCCCCCCCCCACCTCACTCCCACCCCTCAACCACTTCCCCCCGCCATCATCAACTTAAGCGCCTACCTTAACTTTAGAATGGAAAGCAATTTTCTTCGAAAATCTTTGTCTTTAAAATGATGACATTTAGTTTGTCTCTCTCTCTCTCTCTCTCTCTCTCTCTCTCTCTCTCTCTCTGTGTGTGTGTGTGTGTGTGTGTGTGTGTGTGTGTGTGTGTGTGTGTACTACTCTCCCTAGTGGCATTTGTTTTACCGACACTATGCATCCCATTTAAAATTCACCTAGTTAAAATGTGTGCGCTATAGTTACTGTCTGTGAATCGCTTGGCTGCTGGACTCCTTACTTCTGAAGTGGCAGACATTGCACAACTTCAGGCTCTTAACGCTTTGTGTCTGACCACCCTAATAACAACAATAGTGATAATAATTCTGTGTACAGCCTATAGTGTTTCACTGCCAGTTAGTTCATATATCTGTTTCAAAGTAAGTAACGAAGCAATTTCTGGCCTATTGCATGAACTACCTACAAATGGTAGAAGACATTTTCATGAGATATTTAGCGTTTGTTACGTACGTCTTACTTTTTACTTTCGTAGCTGTATAGTTCGAAGTCCAAAGTACTTTTGTAATCGATGGTCTACGTGAGATGCCTGTGACCTTCACCGTATGGTGTCATGCGTTAATGCTAGTAATTACGGAAAAAATAATTAATGATTGATAACTTATATAATCAGTATTAAAGTCTTGCAAAATTTTGATAATGATAATGATGTTTCAAAATTAATTCAGTTACATGACTGAAACACAATCACGCTCTTTTGGGTTTTTATCACTCATAAAAGCTCATTTCATCCCTCAGGGGGTAATCACCCCCAGGTTTGGAACCACTGGGCTAGATAGTGTTCTGGGTTTGTGATGGCGGGTTGGGAGGGAGACATGTTAGCAAGCTTGTGAATCCCCGCAGCTCATGTTCGCCGCACCTGTGCACTGCTGCTGCCTGGTGAATCCATTGTTGCCAGACGGAGACAGGTTTCCCGCAGCATGGAACATGTGGCCATTTTTAAGACTTGCGGGAATTTTAAATCAAACACTGGACATTGTCTATTAATTTAGAGTATGAGACGCACCTGAATTTTGGGGGCAATTTTTCGAAGAAATCCGTAAAAGAAAGAAAAGGAAAGAAATGGAACCCAGCGTAGTTGCAATAAGGTATGTAAACGAACGACTGATGTGGATAGATTTGATAGTGTCTAGCAAGAAAATTAGGATTGTGTCAGTATATTCGCATTGTGAAGGGACAGATCAAGATAAGATGGATAGTTTTTATGACGCACTCAGTGATGTAGTTGTTAGCGTAAAGGACAAGGACAGTGTTCTGCTCATGGGTGATTTTAATGCCAGGATTGGAAATCGAACAGAAGGGTATGAAAAGGTTATGGGTAAATTTGCAGATGATATGGAGGCCAACAGGAACGGGAAACAACTCTTGGATTTCTGTGCCAGTATGGGCTTAGTAATCACAAACTCCTCTTTTAAACATAAGAACATTCACCGGTATGCTTGGGATGGCAGGGGAACCAGATCTGTCATTGACTACATAATAACAGATCAAGAATTCAGGAAGGCTGTGAGGGACACACGTGTATTCAGGGGATTCTTTGATGGCGCTGATCACTATTTAATCTGCAGTGAAATTGGGAGCCGAAAGTGCAGGAGGTCAGGTCCATATGTAGGAGGATAAGAGTGGAGAAACTTCAGGATAAGGAAATCAGGCTCAAGTACATAACAGTGATCTCAGAAAGGTACCAGTTAGTTGAATGTAGTCAATTGCAGTCACTGGAAAAGGAATGGACAGAGTACAGGGACACAGTACTTGAAGTGGCCAAAGAATGTCTTGGAACAGCAGTGTGTAAAGGTAGGATGAAGCAAACAGCATGGTGGAATGACACAGTCAAGGCAGCCTGTAAAAGGAAAAAGAAGGCCTATCAAAAATGGCTACATACTAGAACTCAGGTAGACAGAGAAAGTTATGTTGAAGAAAGAAACAAAGCCAAACAGATAATTACAGCATCCAAGAAGAAATCTTGGGAAGACTTTGGAAACAGGTTGGAGACTTTGGGTCAAGCTGCTGGAAAACCATTCTGGAGTGTAATTAACAGTCTTCGAAAGGGAGATAAGATGGAAATGACAAGTATTTTGGACAGGTCAGGAAAACTGCTGGTGAATCCTGTTGATGCCTTGGGCAGATGGAGGGAATATATTGAAGAGTTGTTCAATGTAGGTGAAAATACGATCAGTAATGTTTCAGATTTCTATGTACAATGAGACAGGAATGATGATGGAATTAGGATCACATTTGAGGAAGTGGAGAAAATGGTCAATAGATTGCAGTGCAATAAAGCGGCTGGGGTGGATGAAATTAAGTCAGAACTCATCAAATACAGTTGAATGTCAGGTCTTAAATGGCTACACACGATAATTGAAATGGCGTGGGAGTCGAGACAGGTTCCATCAGACTGGACGAAAGCAGGAATCACACCAATCATTAAACATGGAAACAGAAGAGATTGTAACAACTACAGAGGTATCTCTTTGATCAGCGTTGTGGATAAAATCTTCTCAGGTATTGTTGAAAGGAAAGTGCGAGTATTAGTTGAGGACAAATTGGATGAAAATCAGTGTGGGTTTAGGCCTCTTAGAGGTTGTCAGGACCAGATATTTAGCTTACGGCAAATAATGGAGAAGTGTTATGAGTGGAACAGGGAATTGTATCTATGCTTTATAGATCTAGAAAAGGCATATGACCGGGTTCCTAGGAGGAAGTTATTGTCTGTTCTACAAGATTATGGAATAGGAGGCAAACTTTTGCAAGCAATTAAAGGTCTTTACGTGGATAGTCAGGCAGCAGTTAGAGTTGATGGTAAATTGAGTTCATGGTTCAAAGTAGTTTCAGGGGTAAGACAAGGCTGCAACCTGTCTCCACTGTTGTTCATATTATTTATGGATCTTATGTTGAAAACAATAGACTGGCTGGGTGAGATTAAGATAGGTGAACACAAAATAAGCAGTCTCGCATATGCGGACGACATTGTTGTGGTGGCAGATTCGATTGAAATTTTGCAAAGTAATATTTCAGAGCTTGATCAGAAATGTAAAGACTATGGTATGAAGATTAGCATCTCCAAAACGAAAGTAATGTCAGTGGGAAAGAGATATAAACGGATTGAGTGCCAAATAGGAGGAACAATGTTAGAACAGGTGGACGGTTTCAAGTACTTAGGATGCATATTCTCACAGGATGGCAACATAGTGAAAGAACTTGAAGCGAGGTGTAGCAAAGCTAATGCAGTGAGCGCTACGATCTACTCTCTTCTGCAAGAAGGAAGTCAGTACCAAGACTAAGTTATCTGTGCACCGTTCAATCTTTCGACCAACTTCGTTGTATGGGAGCGAAAGCTGGGTGGATTCAGGTTACCTTATCAATAAGGTTGAGGTTACGGATATGAAAGTAGCTAGGATGATTGCAGGTACTAGTAGATGGGAACAATGGCAGGAGGGTGTGCACAATGAGGAAATCAAAGAAAAACTGGGAATGAACTCTATAGATGTAGCAGTCAGGGCGAACAGGCTTCGATGGTGGGGTCATGTTAGACGCATGGGAGAAGCAAGGTTACCCAAGAGACTCATGAGTTCAGCAGTAGAGGGTAGGAGGAGTCGGGGTAGACCAAGGAGAATGTACCTCGATTCGGCTAAGAATGATTTTGAAGTAGTAGGCTTAACATCAGAAGAGGCACCAATGTCAGCACTGAATAGGGGATCATGGAGGAGTTTTATAAGGGGGACTATGCTCCAGACTGTACGCTGAAAGGCATAATCAGTCTTAAATGATGATGATGATCCGTAAAATGAGGTAGCTTCATTCGTAACCAGTATCGCTATAATTCTGGACTGCTTTTCATGTGTACTAATTTACAGTTAAATGAAATGAACAGTCTGCAGAGATCAGAATATAGAATGAGAGTAAAACAAAGAAGAAAGTATTATGGAGTATAATAAATGAGATTAACACTAGGCCTGAGGATGTAGAACTCCTTGAAAATATTAAAAAAATTCGTTCTTTTTGACTTACAATGTTTCCTGTTTACTTTACTGTAATTTACATCCGATGTTCGCCAGAAAGTGCGTTATCGAGTTACAAGGTGATTTGTTAAAAACTGTCTCCGAAAACCATTCACAGCGGGAAAAAATAGTCGACTAGTAATTTCAACGATGGCCTAACAGGCATTATGAAAATTATGTACGTGCACGAACTTGAGATCGGACCAGCCTGTTCCAACTTCGGCACAAAAGCAGACGAAAAAGCATATCAAGCGAGCAGAGCCCGCAGAACCACTACAGGCACGAAGAAGACGGAGGATGGCATCTTCTGGATCTGGAAGAATTGCTGTATGGTCGAGGGATCGCAGATTAGAGATATGTTTAACTTAATTACAAAAACGTAACTCAAAACTTTAAATACGTTTTCGCGAAATTGTATTTTTCAAATTGGCGGGAAACATAGCTTGAGAACAACACATACGATTTTGATCGGAATTTGATGCCGAAATTCTAAATTAAATTCTTTATCAGCGTATATAAACTTTTTACGATATCTTCAAAAGTCTATTTTCGGTGCACGCTTTTGTCTCGATTTTGTGGTCTAAGAAAATACATTTGTTTCAACACGTCATTATATTGTTAGAACTTAATATTTTTCAGTTAACCTATGAATGCTTATAGAAAATAAGAGTATATTGTTAGTAACCTATACAAAATTCCTCCAATAGGAAGGTTTTGGGATTTCTCGCCTATGATCAACGTTCCGGCTGTAAGGAATCCTTTTATATGATGCGGCGGTTACAAGGAGCGTCCGATGTGGATACAAAAACATTTATTAAAGACAACAGCGTAAGGAACAAAACCGTATCATCAGATTTAGCATTACTTTTTATTTGACTTGAAAAAATCACGAAAATCACCCATCTTTTATGCGTTCAAAGAGGGCTGCCCCTCTAGCATCAAAATTTGAGAACACATAGATGAAAAAGTGAAGGCATTTGCTGCCTTGAAAGCAAAATGGTACATTATGTATCAAGTAAGAAGGAATAAGAAATGTGTTAGCACAGGCAGAGAGGACATTGCTCTCTAAAACAGTATTGAACAAAGGCCTTAAATTAAGGAAGAAAATTCTGGGTAAGTACGTCTGGTGCACAGCATTGCATGAAAGTGAACCTTGGACGGTGGGAAAACCTAGACACATGAGGTGTGGTGTGCATAAGTACGCTGAAAATCAAGTGGACTGATAGGTAAGAAATGGGGAGATTCCCCGCAGAATCGGCAACGAAAGGAATATGTGGAAAACTCTGACCAGAAGAAGGAACAGAGTGTCAGAATACGTGTGGAGACATTAGGGAATGACTTCCCTTGTACTAGAAAATACTATAAAGGGTAAAAACTGTCGTGGAAGACGGGCACTGGAATAATCGAACAAATAATCGTGGACTTTGTTTGTAAAGTTCCACTGTGAGACGAAGAGCTTACCACAAGAAAGAAAGTGAAAAGGCTGATGACCAAAAAAACGCTTACAGTTATTAAATAGCGCACATTATAATCATTCCCTTCAACTGACTGTACGTCATTAATTTAAGTTTGGTGGTGTGGAGATTACATCGCATTCTCCGTCTGGTAGATCCAGATACAGCTACAGCAAGACAAATTAAGAGACTGGTCGCAGTGCTGGGGAGCAGGGAGTCAACTCGTTACGATCCAGACAGAGAGCAAAGGTGAGAATAACACCCTGACTGCTTATTAATGAGAAGAGCTGACTGACTGAGAGAACGAACAGACGGCCAAGAAGGTGATGCGAGAAAGCTAAGGAGGTAAGAGAAGTGAAAATACGAAGATTATGTGGAAGGTAGAGATAGAAGTTTAATAAAATTGGAAGTAAGTTGTTTTGTTGTTGGTGGCTGTAAAGTTTTCTCTCGTGTCTGCTTGGCGATCACCAGACTTCAGTTGTATCAGTGTCGGTTCGAAAAGTGGGTACAAAATAGCCGAGTCGATACAAGATCCCAGTTGTATCAGTGTCGGTTCGAAAAGTGGGTACAAAATAGCCGAGTCGATACAAGATCCCAGTTGTATCAGTGTCGGTTCGAAAAGTGGGTACAAAATAGCCGAGTCGATACAAGATCCTGCCAAACGCGAGGTCAGTGCTGTGATTGAACAAAGAGGAAACGTTCTTGGTAGCACTGTGACGCTCATTGATACTTTGGTACCTCAATACACGCCTGAAAATAAGCCACCCATCAGAGAATAACAGGCTGTCACATTAAATATTAACAGACATACATAATCGAAGGGAAATTCTATAATGATCGCATTTGAAGAAACATAGCAGTCATTTGTTGCACCAAGAAGGAAGACCACGTGGCAATTTTTGGCTCTATTACACAGTATCAATACTGATTGGGGACGTGTAACGTTACAACTTCTTCAGGCTGTACAAAATATACAGTATGAGTGTTGTAGCCGGTAATTTATTAACAGTACGATAACGTCCGTCCGCCCAGAGGGTATATGACTATCTTTGGGTGGCAGGTTGTGCCACGTCTATGGTACAGTCCAGTTGTTCCATTAAGCGACTTCCTCTTTTTACAAAGTTGGGTGAGTATCTGACTGGAAAAAGATAATCTGGTTATGAAACGTTCTCGAAGTGGTAATAAACGGTTTAAGACATCAGGCGGATAATTTTTTAAGGCTTTGAAATAGAAAAGCTCGAAACTAGGCTCATAAAATCTGGTGAGATCGGCGTTGACTGATTGCAAAGGTAACAAAACATCTCTTTTAAACACACACGGAGGTAACACTAACATATAGCGCTTCGGAAAATTTTTTGTACTTACTTTCTTTAAATTTGGCTTAACAGATGAGGAATGGTTTTGTCCCACTATTGAGAGTGCCATATACAAAGAAAAAATACATTCTAAACTTTCAGTTAATTAAGAAACATTTCTAACGGTATTCAACATCATCTCATCGACAGAAGTCTAGGAAACACTAAGTCAGCAGCCGGTTATGAAGTAGCGAATCGTACATCGAGGAGACTATGAATAATCGTTTGCTTTTTTCATCGGAACAACTCTTTCGGTACAGATAAAAAGCTTAGCTGAGTACAACAAGCTGATTGCTTGTTAATGATAAGAGCAAACTGTATGACAGAAACTATCTTGGAGCTCTACATTCGTAATGAATAAACAGCATGAAACGCATTCAAACGTTCTATCTAAACCATTAAAAATATAATTTCTAATGGACGAGTGAAGAAACCGTCTCTAACGTTTTATTAAATGACAGTTATTAACGATTTTGCCAAGTGAATGAAGAGACAAATTAATCTAAAGAATCTAATAAACACTAATCGAAAGAATCTAATAAACACTCACTTGCTGGAAGGTGGAGGTCTACTAGTCCTACCCTTGCCCAAACATTGTCAACAGATCCAAACTCGTTTCGATCGTGTACGTCCAAAGAGCCACCTACGGACGGATAACTTAAAGATGACTCTTCTTCTGTAATCCATTGTTCTCCGTCATCTGTGGCGTTTCTGATAAGTAGGTATTAAATTCTTGTGTTTTGCTAGTGGCGAAACACGTCGAAGATGCAGATGTTTTCATGGAGACTACTAATGACAGCGCGAGATTCAAATTTCAAGCGTGATGCAGCGGTGGAACGGCACCAAGCGCAGACACCGTGGAAAAGTTGCGAAACGTACGAATGGCTGTTTTCACATTGCTCCATATTGGCTTCCCGCTCACACTGCTGGCGAAACGTTGTGACGTCATCAGGAATAAGGGTAGCGAGGAGCGCATTATTAATGCAAGCGAATTCCCATATCCCTCTGTTGACAGAAATAGAATACAGCTGTTTGTTAGTTACTTTTGATGTTGGCCATTTCGTAGTACTACGAGCAAAAGCTGAAATCATTGTCCCACGGCTGGACGCAGAAATGCTTGATATAAATGTGTGGACGTCGTTTATCATGGATTTCTGAAACAGAGAACAACAGCGCAAATATGTCATGCAATAAAAGGGCTGATCCTGTTCATGTGAATAACGCAAGGATTTGTCCAGATGATTTCCTCTCCGAAGATTATGAACGGGACTTAAAAAATGAGCTTCTGGAGTTGTCATGGAAAAGACAAAGAACGACGTTGTGTTGTCACATGCTTTTCCAAGAGAAGAAAATGAACTGGACTTCCTAAGTTCATCTAAGTGAGTTCTGTATTAACATAAATGTAAATATGACAGATGATTATGATTGCACTACTTGCAGGGAACAAGAACTAGATCTGTTGCAGTTTCCTAGAGCTGGAACAGTAAACACTGATGACTGCGAATCCCAAGATGCACTGAAATATCTTGTAATTTACAAGGTATTTAAATGCAAGTACATTGACAGTTCCTTCGCCTCGGTCCCAGATAAATTTCTTCCGCATTCAGTTTACATCGCGGGCAGAGACTGGATCTTCTTCTTCTCCAGCGGCCACTTCTCCTTCAATTGACTGGTTCAAAAACGTAAGGGAGTTTGAAAGATTATTTTGCAGTTTTCGTGAACGACATGAAGGTTAAACTGACGCAGGGATCCAAAAGTTAATTTCTATAATAACCCAAAAATTTTCCGAAATGCATCACAAAGTGTTTGCCGTCTACGTACTTACACTAGAATAAGGCATCTGAAGACAAAAACTAAAACAGAAAACAAAAAAACCTGCCGTGAAGAAAAATCTTCAGTGGGTTGCGTCGTCATCTTGCCGAGCTGCAGTGAGTATTTATGAACGCAGTATGATCTACCTCTTAATATTAAATCTTTGAATATGGCTACATAACAAAAAAGTATTTTTCTTATAATTTTAGATTTAAGCGATGCTCAATTATGTGCATCAGCACTTAACAATACATAATTAATGAGTAAGGCTACCACATATTTGTAAAAAACTATACGAGACACCTAAAATGATACTCCAGTATCACGCTCTGGGACGAAGACGACCTGGACATCCACTAAAACGACTTATGGATCCTGTTTAGCTGGAATCGAAACAGGTCAACAATGGCTTTTCGTGATTGGAATATTATGATGATGACGATGACTTTTACCTTCGATATTCATGTAAGGAAATTGCATTTCATAGATAATAGAAAGCCATTGTTATTTATATAAAACTAGTACAAAGTAGTTAAAAGAAAGAATACCATCACATTTAGAAAAATTTAACATTTCTGACAAATCTTTCGTGCACAGAACAAGACTCATGCAGCCATCCATGTCTGCATATTTACATATTTTACACTAGAATGAATATTTTCACAAATCTTTCTGAGACTCAACAATCTGCCATACATTTCCGTGCATGGGAAAGTGAAATTACATTGTAGCAATAAAGAATTTGCAATCGTAGATTTCAAAAGATTGGTATTTTCACATGAGCAGTACTTTTTATTTTTGAAAAAATACGTTCTGTGGGTGCACTTGAGTCTGAAAGGTAAAGGATAAATTCTGTAACCTTTGGGAGGATTGTTATTGTAATGTTTTTCTCCTCGAATACTTCGAAAATTTTCACCCACATATGGTGTACTGCTACACTGTTAGCATTGCACATAAATTTTTTACTATAATTATTTTAGCCATACAAAATTCATCAAACATGAGTGACCAGTGAAGGATTTCATTACCTATGCCTTGTATTGTTGAAATGCTGCCCTCCACGTCTAACCATTTTGGTTTTGATTTGAAAGTAGACCAACGGAAGTCGGTATCATGTGGAAATATCTGATCCCATGAAACTATAGTCATATGCTAAAATGTAGAACATATTTACAAATGAAAAAAATCTATCTCGAGCTGGTCGGTCACACTCACACAATTCAGTAACATGGATTTAATTTGGATACTCAAAAAGTTATTATTTCTCCTATTTTTTACCTTTTTTTAGCTCATAACAACCTAATGTTTCTGCAACACAAATGTTCTGTCTTTCAATTTCTAGAATGCTTGTCTGAAAGACACTAAGCTGACTGTGCACAAACCATAACCATAATTATAATTCATCGTTATTGAAAAATGAATACAAAGCAGCAGGGCATCCTGATTCTGAGAGGAAAACATTATTTTAAAGTAGGATACAATTTCACAGTCCTTTCAAGCGCAGGCAATAATGCTAACCAACTTTGGCTGCTGTAACCTACTACTAGCTAATATTTAATTATTTATTTAATAATAATTTAATAATAATAATTATTATTTATTATAATTTACAGATTTCCTTTAGTCGTTAAACCCTAACACTGTACAGAAATACTTACAAATTTTACACTCAGTGTTTTCTAACTTCCCTACTACTGTTTCTACGCTGTTTTGATTTATATGTGCCATGCAACCAATCCCTACAAGACATTTTTTGACTCTTAGCTCTAATTTGCTGAAAACGTTTTCTTTACCTCCTCTCTTAATCCCATCAAACATACTATTTGTACTAACAGCTGAGAGACACACAAATTTTGACTCTAAATTATGGGCCTGTAAAAGGTTCTGTACACGCTGTAATAAGACAGCTGATGTTTCATTTTCGACAGAACAGAAATCTAACAACCTTATATGTACCCCACTTTCAGGTTTGAAATATCTGACAATGAGAGGAAGTAATTTAGTAGATTTATGATTGCTGATATCGATAGAACTGCTTGTAAAATTCACTTCATTAAGGTCTTCAGTAAGAAGCTCTTTGCACCATGGAGCCAATACATTATTAACAATACATTCTGTTTTTGTACTTGCACAACTAAGCTTGATATCATACAGTTTCTTATTCATTTTTGATATGGAGTCAATGGACTATAGCTGTGACTGTGAGACACAACGTGGCAGACAAATGTTCCTTCTGCTGCAGCCAATTTTAATCCTTCATTTCCTGAGACAGAAGGCATTTGTAAAAGTAACTAACAAAATAAAACAATGCAGTAGTTAATAACAAAAGTATAAGAACTCAGTGTTATAATATTCTATTGACATACCTAATGTTGTACTTGGGAAGAAAATGTTCATTTTCGATGACGTTGCAGCAGCTGTTGAACCCATAATTAAACCTCACTGTTAATTTTGGTACTTTCCAGAAAAGGATACCTTTCCTCGATTTTAGATGAAAACATGCACTTGCGTTTAGGCATAATTTGAAGAAATATCGTATCGCAGAACGGAGGAGAAATATTCTCTGACTAATGCATGTGAATACAATACTGAAATGATTATTCAGAAAACTGAAGAAGGGCACACGCACTTCTTAAAACATTCAACACTCAACTGTCACCACTGAGCTGAAGTCGGCACAAGAATGCACAGAAAATAAATAAGAATTGTCGATATTCAAATAAAGAAACAAAATATGTGATTCAATTTAAACCTTCGGCAAACAACAGTTTTACTTCTCAGCGAAGTCATGCGTTGTTGCTGTTTGAAAGTAAATATTAACATGGTTTAATGCAATCGAGATACAGGAGGCGTTGAAGCAGTGGAAGAAGGAGAGGCGATTGTTGACCACTGTAGTGTTGTATGGAAGCACGCAGGTACTTCAACAGAAACCTAACAAAAATAAATAAAGCGATAGCCTAGAAAACAAGGTAATTTTACAACGTATTTTCAAAATTACGGATCCCAAAATTTTCAAACAATCATAAATCAGTATTTTTAATTTATGCCCTAAAATGTATTTGATAAATTTGAATATAGAGGACATTTGTGCGTCCCGACAAAAACTACGTGGACGCCGGAGACCTGGCCCACAAAAGGGGACGGTCCCGTTTTTTACGGATCTTACGGTAGGCTTATTCATACGTTTGCGGTACAACAGCATTTTCGATGACGTCTTGCTGTTAGCCAACAGCAGCGCGAAGCCCCCTCCCCCCAAGTCCACCCCGTAGTGGTTTAGCTGACTGTATTCTAGTTGCCTTGACATTTGGCGTTCACAGCATCTGCTATAAGTCGTTGCCTTTTGCGAAAATAAGGCACTACAACTTCCGATTCTGAAGTGAAGTTTTTGAGTTTAGCTTCATGAAAAAATATCTGTGAGCAACAAAGGTACGTGTCGTTCTGTCCTAGAAGATGTTTCAAACATGTCGTAGATTCATTAGCAGTAGATATAAGAGAACAAGTTCAAAACCAAATGTGACATGGAAGGAAAGTTATGTCAAAAGTCATCCCAAACCTTTTCAGATATTTATCCCACAGGAGCACTAAACTGTCGCGAATTTGTAGACATCTGAAATGTTAGTACGGCTTTATAATTGATGATTAAGTGAAGCGGCTCATAAAACTGTCGATCGGTAAATTCACTTACGACTGCTAAAGAACACTCACATAATGTCTAGTAATTGTTTTCGTTAATGTGAGTCTTCCCCCACGGCGATCGCATCTTCCAGCAGGGTAACTGCCCCTGTCCCATCGTCAGAATAGTGCCGCAGTGGTTTGAGAAGCGTGCTATTGAAATTGCGTTGATATTTTGGTCACCAAATTCTCTTTACCTGCAGCCTAGGAAATGGTATAGAGCTCCAGCTGCTCGCACACAAACCACCGGCCCGTAATTTACGAGAATTGCGTGACCTGTGCGTACTCATCTTGTGACACATACTTCCGAAAAATTACAAAGTACTTGTCGAATACATTTGGCGCATAATAGTTGCAGTATTGCGTTTCAAAATTGGACAAACATGTTATGAAGCACGTGGTTATAATGTTTTGGCTATCAGTGACTGTATGTGTGTGTGGTTTACGGCTATGTCTACGTGATGTGTCTTTCCTCTTGCGCAATCGTAGACGCGCGGAACTAAAAGGGCTTCTACAAAAATTTGTAGAAACAACGCGCGTGTTGCCTCATTGCGCAAGCGGTCTCTTAGGGATTCCTTTCCGTGCTGTGGAGCTTGTGCTGCGGTTATTGTGATGAAATGGCGGCAGAAAAATAAAACGCAAAGGCGACTTTAGGTTAGGAAGTATCCAAATAACTGAGGTACGAGAAAATACAATGTGACGACAATGTTTTGTTTGCGAATTTCAGGAGGACGTCACATCGATATTTTCGATTTTCTGCTTGGGAAACTGCGGCGATAAGGCTGGCAACAACATTTCGCTTGTTAGCAACCGGCGACTTGTAAACCAGTTCGAACCAATATTTATTTCTGATTTGAAAACAAAGCATTTCAGTGATCACTGCTGAATCTGAGAATTACCTATGTATGGACTCGCATTCGGGAGGACGACGGTTCAATCCCGTCTCCGGCCATCCTGATTTAGGTTTTCCGTGATTTCCCTAAATCGTTTCAGGCAAATGCCGGGATGGTTCCTCTGAAAGGGCACGGCCGATTTCCTTCCCAATCCTTCCATAACCCGAGCTTGCGCTCCGTCTCTAATGACCTCGTTGTCGACGGGACGTTAAACACTAACCACCACCAATTACCTATGTAGATTCTTAGCTGCTACGTGAACGTTAATTAACTTTCAATGCTTCATTTGTATTTTATTTTACAAAAAGTTTTTTATACAACTATGATTGTCAATGATTGTATGTAGATTAACTTCCTCGGACTATACAAATTTGGGAATTTCATAGAAGGCAGAATCAGAGAAAGGAGATTGTGTTTCCCAACTTTGTATTTTTTGTACCATCAAATTCTTCGTTTCAGTTTATAGTAGTTTGCTGAAGAGTTACACGTACACCATCATTTCTTTTATTCAGATCTCAGACTCCTTAGTTGTTGTTATTAAGTCGACAAAGCATGAATATTCGTCCACAGTCCTCATAAATACTTTTCATAAATTTCGAGTCTTACGGTATCTTATTCTTTACAATAACATAATGGAATACCATTTATCTAATACTGGACGCTTAGGGCATCATATCTCAAGTTTTTATTCAAATAATCTTTAGAAGCAGCATTTCATATGACTTCTTTTTGTGTGTAATCGTCTTTAAATTCAATCGTGCTTCCTTTGAAGTCAGACATTATTGCACATAAATCGCCGCGCAGTATTACCTCGACACACTACATAACAAAATACACATGGGCCCCAGTAGGCCGCGCGGGATTAGCCGAGCGGTCAGAGGCGCTGCAGTCATGGACTGTGCTGCTGGTCCCGGCGGAGGTTCGAGTCCTCCCTCGGGCATGGGTGTGTGTGTTTGTCCTTAGGATAATTTAGGTTGAGTAGTGTGTAAGCGTAGGGAATGATGACCTTAGCAGTTAAGTCCCATGAGATTTCACACACATTTGAACATTTTTTGGCATGACGTGTGCATCACAGCGTAAGAGATTCCCGGCTATGAGCTTTTACGCACGACCTCCATTTCGAAGAAATTACGTATGTACAAATCCACGTGCGTAGCCGTGCTGTTGTAAAAGTAAGCGCACGTGCAGAGCTCAACAGGAGGAGGACATCGTGTGGACGCACCTTTAAGAGACGTACAGTGCATCACAAAAGTATTCGACCACTCTCATTTCCTTGAAATGTGAACTTCTCTTCCAACATTTGAAGCGAGCGAGAAGCAACTGCCGGTTTATACTGTAGTGTGAATATTGTCTAACAAAGTACCACAACTAGGTCGCTGTATAATATAATTAACTACGTGCAATGTATATTTGCATTATGAGACACCACAACATGCAGTCACTTTATTATTCGGGAACATGTCGCATCGGCGGAAGTGGTGCTTGCTGTAGACCGAGCAGGCTCATTCTGTGCTGCGTTTCCGTGTTGTTACCAAGCATGGTGCACAGTAAGATGGGGCGGAAAGGAAACAATACGTCATTTGAAAAATGGTTCAAATGGCTCTGAGCACTATGCGACTCAACTTCTGAGGTCATCAGTCGCCTAGAACTTAGAACTAATTAAACCTAACTAACCTAAGGACATCACACACATCCATGCCCGAGGCAGGATTCGAACCTGCGACCGTAGCGGTCACGCGGTTCCAGACTGAAGCGCCTTTAACCGCACGGCCACACCGGCCGGCGTCATTTGAAAAGAGACAACTTGTTATCTTCCATCACGGTAAAGGACGTTCCGAAAGTCAGATTGCCGTATTGTTACAAATGAATAAGTGTACTGTAGGTGACATTATACGAAGATTCAGCAGAGAAGATAGAACTGATGAGAAACCAAAAACAGGGCGACTACAGAAGCTGAGTAGAAGAGAGGAAACCGAAGTAACAAAAAAAAATTAAAACAAATCCGACGTTGTTGACAACGAAAATTGCTGCCGCACTGCAGCAGGAATATGGGAAGGACGTGCACCCTGAAACAGTCCGACGAACTATCAGACGAGAGGGGAATGATGGTCGAGTAAGCAGGAAGAAGCCTATGATAAATGAGAGGAATAGAAAGAAACGACTGGACTTTGTGAAGCAGCACATAAATAAAAGTGTCAGTCGGTGGAACGAAGTAATTTTTGTCTATGAATGTCAAGTGCAGATGCTCTCCTCAAACGGAAGACCTATGACTTGGAGAAAACCACGTGAAGAATTTCAATCGAAGCATCTGAAACCCACAGTTAAACACGGTGGTGGAGGTGTCATGATTTGGGGTTCCATATCGTCATTTGGGGTAGGTGAATTAGCATCCATTGAAGGTACAATGGACAAGCATAAGTATCTGAACATCCTAAAAGAGAACTTACCGCAAAGTGATACAAGTTTCGGGCTTTAGAGGAGCAAAAATAGTTCAAATGCCTCTGAACACTATGGGCTTAACATCTGAGGTCATCAGTCCCATAGAACTTAGAAGTACTCAAATCTAACTAGCCTAAGGACATCACACACATCCACGCCCGAGGCAGGATTCGAACCTGCGACCGTAGCGGTCGCGCGGTTCCAGACTCAAGCGCCTAGAACCGCTCGGCCACACCGGCCG
The DNA here is from genome assembly GCF_021461395.2 of Schistocerca americana. NCBI lineage: Eukaryota > Metazoa > Arthropoda > Insecta > Orthoptera > Acrididae > Schistocerca > Schistocerca americana. The sequence continues at coordinate 362,994,740 of NC_060124.1, read as the reverse complement.
GCTTTCGAGGACATTCAAATTGTATCAAGACAATGAACCGAAGCATAAAGCGGATATTGTGAGACTACCGACGCTGTATAATTGCTCTAAGGCTTTGAATACCCCTCCTCAGAGTCCAGACTTGAACCCAATAGAAAATCTTTGGAGTGAATTGACACGAAAAGTACGACAGACGCCAGTGACCTCAAAACAAGCTTTAAAGGAACAATTACTGGAAGAATGGCGACAAATAAGTCTTGATTATACGCGAAAGCTCGTTCACACCATGCCTAAACGCTTGGAAAAAGTGATTAAGTAAAAAGGACTGCATACAAGGTATTAACATGTACAGGGTTGTGATTGTTATACTTCATAAGCGCGAAAATTTTTGTGGCTGTGATAGTGGGCATGTATCTTTACGTATTATTGTTTATGTTGTTTGAGTGAAGTTTGCAAATAAGAAAATGCTGTTCTGTTATTTATTTCATAGAACTGTGCCATTTTGTGCCAAGACCTGCAATATGTGATACCTGTATATAATGAAGTAAAAATAAAACGTAACACTGGTGGCCGAATACTTTTGTGAGTCACTGTATGTTTAGAGGAGGGTATAGGAGAGACACAGATGTACGGTGGCAACACTGAGTGGCGCGCAAACGCTCACAGGTACCAACCTCTAAGCTGCAACGGCGCGCGGATCGGCCCACTGTCATTTCTGAGACAGAAAAGTGGCGACGCTTGTTACTTCATTACGGCGCCCAGGCGGGCTCAGAGTCGTACCTGTCCTCCCCTCTTCACTTCATCAGGCGAGTGTCCCAGGTTCCTAGCTGCGCCGTGCACGCCTACAACTTTTTCTCTTCCTTACTTTTGTGCCGAGCTAATTACAGATCTAAATCCTTAATAGTGACCAACGAGATGAGGAGGAAGGCATTATCATCATCATCATCATTTAAGACTGATTATGCCTTTCAGCGTACAGTCTGGAGCATAGTCCCCCTTATAAAACTCCTCCATGATCCCCTATTCAATGCTGACATTGGTGCCTCTTCTGATGTTAAGCCTACTACTTCAAAATCATTCTTAACCGAGTCCAGGTACATTCTCCTTGGTCTACCCTGACTCCTCCTACCCTCTACTGCTGAACCCATGAGTCTCTTGGGACACCTTGCTTCTCCCATGCGTCTAACATGACCCCACCATCTAAGCCTGTTCGCCCTGACTGCTACATCTATAGAGTTCATTCCCAGTTTTTCTTTGATTTCCTCATTGTGCACACCCTCCTGCCATTGTTCCCATCTACTAGTACCTGCAATCATCCTAGCTACTTTCATATCCGTAACCTCAACCTTATTGATAAGGTAACCCGAATCCACCCAGCTTTCGCTCCCATACAACGAAGTTGGTCGAAAGATTGAACGGTGCACAGATAACTTAGTCTTGGTACTGACTTCCTTCTTGCAGAAGAGAGTAGATCGTAGCGCTCACTGCATTAGCTTTGCTACACCTCGCTTCAAGTTCTTTCACTATGTTGCCATCCTGTGAGAATATGCATCCTAAGTACTTGAAACCGTCCACCTGTTCTAACTTTTTTCCTCCTATTTGGCACTCAATCCGTTTGTATCTCTTTCCCACTGACATTACTTTTTTGGAGATGCTAATCTTCATACCATAGTCCTTACATTTCTGATCAAGCTCTGAAATATTACTTTGCAAACTTTCAATCGAATCTGCCACCACAACAAAGTCGTCCGCATATGCGAGACTGCTTATTTTGTGTTCACATATCTTAATCTCACCCAGCCAGTCTATTGTTTTTAAAAAAATGGTTCAAATGGCTCTGAGCACTATGGGACTTAACTTCTGAGGTCACCAGTACCCTAGAACTTAGAACTACTTAAACCTAACTAACCTAAGGACATCACACACATCCAGGCAGGATGTGTAGCGGCCGCGCGGCTCCAGACTGTAGCGCCTAGAACCGCTCGGCCACCCCGGCCGGCTATTGTTTTAACATATGATCCATAAATAACATGAACAACAGTGGAGACAGGTTGCAGCCTTGTCTTACCCCTGAAACTACTCTGAACCATGAACTCAATTTACCATCAACTCCAACTGCTGCCTGACTATCTATTTACAGAGATTTAATTGCTTGCAAAAGTATGCCTCCTATTCCATAATCTCGTAGAACAGACAATAACTTCCTCCTAGGAACCCGGTCATACGCCTTTTCTAGATCTATAGAGCATAGATACAATTCCCTGCTCCACTCGTAAGACTTCTCCATTATTTGCCGTAAGCTAAAGATCTGGTCCTGATAACGTCTAAGAGGCCTAAACCCAAACTGATTTTCATCCAATTTGTCCTCAACTAATACTCGCACTTTCCTTTCAACAATACCTGAGAAGATTTTACTCACAACGCTGATTAAAGAGATACCTCTGTAGTTGTTACAATCTCTTCTGTTTCCATGTTTAAAGATTGGTGTAATTACTGCTTTCGTCCAGTCTGATGGAACCTGTCCCGACTCCCACGCCATTTCAGTTATCCTGTGTAGCCATTTAAGACCTGACATTCCACTGTATTTGATGAGGAGGAAGGCAGCTACAACAAAAACGAACAAGGATGGGTCTGGGTGCGTAGACTGCTGGGAAGCAACATAAGCGTCTACCACTAGCGGCTGTTCTACAGAGAACAGTGCAGGAAGTGGCCGTGATTCTACCGGTACCTCCCTGAGTGCGCGGTCGAATGCTCTGCATGTGTCCGCACTTCGCGAGGCGGGCTGCCTAGCCTTAACGGCGGACAAGAAGCGGCATTTCTCACGTGACCACTGCATCACACAATTTATCTGATCGAAAGAGTCCGGACAGGCCTTTGTAATGCGGACTTAAGCACTAGATGTCACGAGAGGCGGACCCGCCAGTACAAAAGGATGCGCGCAGTGGTGTGTTGTCAGCAGAGAAGCAATAACGGCAGAAGGGGGTCAGGAGAAAAATCAAATGGCTCTAAGCACTATGGGACTTAACATCGGAGGTCATCAGTCCCAGAGACTTACCACGTGTACCGGTATGAAATGAGCGTTAAGATACAAATGTGTCGATAGGGAAAATTTGTTCTGAACGAGCCTTAATTTTTTTTTGTTTGGTTGGTATGACATCAATCAAAGACATTTAGTACACATCAAGTCATGAAACAGACAACATCATATGTTTCCATCATGTTAACAATGTCGAATTTTGTACCAGAAAGTGATGATTTGCGGAAAGCATTAATTTTTTGTTTTCATTTGAAAAAAAAGTGCTGCAGAGTCGCATCGATGCTTGTCGAGGCATATGGTGATCATGCTCTATCAGAAGCAACATGCAAAAAATAGTTTGAACGGTTCAGAAATAATGATTTTGATGTAAGAAATGAAGAAGGGGAAGACCACCAAAAAAGTTCGAAGACGCCGAATTGCAAGCAATATTAGATGAAGATCATACTTTGAGTCACAAGCAAATGGCAGCAATGCTAAATATTGCACAACAAACAATTTCTGACCGTTTGAAAGCTATGGGGAAGATCCAAAAGTGTGGAAAATGGGTGCCACATGAATTGAAGGAAAGGCAGATGGAAATTCGAAAAACCATTTGTCAAATTTTGCTTCAAAGACATGAAAGAAAACCAATTTTGCATCGAATTGTTACTGGCGATGAAAAATGGATTTAAGAATCCTAAATGGGAAAAATCATGGGCTAATCCGGGACAACCAACAACATCGACTGCAAAACCAGATCGATTCGGCAAGAAGACAATGCTCTGTTTTGGTGGGATCAGAAAGGTGAGGTGTATCGTGAGCTTCTAATACCCGGTGAAACTGTGAATACTAACCGCTACAGACAACAAATGATCAATTTTAACTATACATTGATCGAAAAAAGACCAGAATGGGCCAGAAGACATGGCAAAGTAATTTTTTTACACGACAATGCACCTGCACACAAAGCAAAACTGGTTCAGGATACAATCAAAACACTTGGCTTGGAGCTGCTACCCCACCAGCCGTTTTCACCAGATTTGGCCCCTTCCGACTACTATTTGTTTTCATCAATGGGACACGCATTGGCTGAGGAACACTTCGATTCCTACGAAGGAGTCGAAAATTGGGTGTCTGATTGGTTTGCTTCAAAAGACGAACATTTCTATTGTCGTGGTGTCCACAAATTGCCAGAAAGGTGGACAAAATGTATAGAAAGCAATGATCAGCAATTTGAATAAAATGTTTTTACTTTTCAATTCAAAATTGGTGTTCCATTTTCATAAAAAAACGCTCATTTCATACCGGTACACCTGGTAGAACTACTTAAACCTAACTGACCTAAGGACATCACATACATCCATGACCGAGGCAGGATTCGAAACTGCGACCGTAGTAGCAGCGCTGTTCCAGACTGAATCGGCTAGAGCCGCTCGGCCATAGCGGCCGGCTCTGTCAGGAGAGCTCATTGACTAAGAATGTGGACCAGTCACTGAATTTCACATAAGTAATAAATCTATCAGGGACATTTCAACCCTCCTGATGCTGTTCAAGTCCACTGTTGGTGATTTCATCGTGAAGTGTAAACGAGAAGGAACAATCACAGTTAAACTGGAACCAGGTAGACCTCATGTACTGACGCACAGAGACTGTCGAGCATTGTGGAGGGTGGATGTAAAAAAAAAAGTAGCATGAAATCAATGTAAGGAATCACTCGTGAGTTCCAAAGTGCCACCAGCAATCCAGCTAGCACAGTGACTGACCACAGAACGGGGCACAATGATCGAGCAGCCTTCGTAAGCCACACATTTCTGCAATCAGCGCTAAGCGACTCTCGAGATGGTGTGAATAGTGACGCCACTGAACAGTGGATGATTGGAAACGACTGATTTGGAGTGGTGTATCTCGGTATAACCTGTGGCAGCGCCCGATGGAAGGATTTGGGTTTGGCGAATGCTTGGAGAACGTTGCCTGCTGCCATGTGTAACGCAAACACTGAAGTACGGAGGAAGTAGTGTTGAGGTATGGGGGTATTTTTCGTGGCTATGGTGTGAAAACGCTAAATGTGGAAAGATATGAGCACGTTTTATACGGGGTGTTCAAAAAGTCTCTCCGCAGCAGAGAATATACCGAAATGAAACTCAGTGAAATACAACTTATTAATTTATTGAATATTCAATTTTACTTACAAATTTTCACATTAAATGTTGAAAGTGCCCCCCCCCCCCTATTGTTGAATACACAATTCAATTCGTGTAATCATGTTTCCAAGCACAAGTTGTAACATTTCTTCTGTAACAGAAGCAGTGAAAGTGGATATTGCAGTTTCCAATTCATCCATGGTTTTTGGACGGTTTTTACAGACAGTTGCTTCTGCTGCACCCCAGACGAAAAAGTCAGGTGGTGTTAGGCCAGGCGATCGTGGAGACCAAAGTCCCTGTGAAATTATGCAATCACCAAAAACATCAGCAAGCAGTGACATTGAAGCGCGAGCTGTATGCACGGTTGCACCATCTTGTTGAAAATAACCGATCAGTATTTCACTTAATACAAATTCTCCTATGAATGGGTATAGAATATCACTGCAGTATCGTGCAGTATCCTTGTGCGTTTATTGTTTCGTTGAAAAATATGGGACCCACAATCCGACGTCTAGAAATTGCAATCCAAACTCCTATTTTCACAGAATGAAGTGGTTCCTCATGAATACACAATGGATTTGCAGTACTCCGCATACGAGAATTTTGCGAGTTCATGTACCCAGAACCGGCCACGGTGGCCGAGCGGTTCTAGGCGCTCAGTCCGGAACCGCGCGACTGCTACGGTCGCAGGTTCGAATCCTGCCTTGGGCATGGATGTGATTGACTTCCTTAGGTTACTTAGTTTTAAGTAGTTCTGAGTCTAGGGGACTGATGACCTCTCATGTTAAGTCCCATAGTGCTTACAGCCATTTTTTTTTTGGGGCTGCCATAAGGAGGAATTTTCGAACCATTGACAATAATGCAGTCTCTTGCCATGATCAGTATTTTTCAGTTCTTGCACGACTGTCACTTTGTATGGGAAAAGTTCTAAATTTTTCCTTACAGCTGTGTGGGCCGTTGCGACACTAACATCGATTTCCTGGGGGAGTTTTCTTACTGACTTGTTCGGACTCATGGACATTTTATCGGAAATATCAAGTAGCTTATCCTCAGACAAAACGCTAGGACGACCACTTCTCGGTGCATCTGTCACTGAACCCATACTTCGAAATTTCTTAATCAAATCTGGCACAGTATCGCAATGTGGGAGTGTTGTCTCGGGGAAAACTGAATTAAATGTTCGACGAACTGAAACTGTGTATTTACCACCAGCTTTGAACACTTATTCGACTAAAAACACACGTTTTTCAATGGTTAGCATTGTAACAGCGAAAAAAACGAAACAAACGAACAAAGGAACTAAACTTAAACGTCCACGTCAACACGTAACGACACACGCCAACGATACTACTGACGCTGACGGAGACAAACGAAGCAGTGGGATGTTGCGAGAGTCCACTTGAAGGGAAGTAACCCAGGCAGGCGAACAATCATGCGGCACGCGCGGCTAACAATCATAGGGCACTGCGGAGAGACTTTTTGAATACCTCGTACTTTTACAGCATTGTGTACTACACACAGTAGAGAAACAGTTGGGAGACTACGACTGTTTGTATAACATGACAGTGCACCCTCTCGTAAGGCAGCATCTGTTAGGTAACGGTTTGTGAACAATAATATTCCTGAAATGAACTGACCTGTCCTGTGTCCAGATCTGAACATAATAAAACATCTTAGGAATTAGAACGTGGACTTCGCTCCAAGCCCCAGCGTCCAACATCTCTACCTTTTCCGGTTTCGGCTCTTGAGGAAAAATGGGGTGCCATACCTCCACACACATTCAGCCGCGTCGTTGAAAGTGTCTCAAGCAAAGTTAAAGCCGCCATAAAGACCTAGGCTCGACACACCGCCTATGCGGTCTATGACCACCCGTCAGATCGTCGACGAGCGTTCCCAATCTTGGACTGTGCGCGCGCTGTTACTTTACGGCAAGAAGGGCTGTCAGAACACGAATATGCCTGTCGAACTGGCGTACACCACAGCGACGCAATCCTAACAGTAGCTACCGTAAGACAAACATTGAACATCTGCCTCGTAGTGGTCGCTCGCGGCTAACAACACCAGCTAAGGACCGCTGCCTGAAAATTGTCTCGTAGGTGCTCCGAGGAGAATGAAACAGAACTATATTCTGCCATTTTGGACGCAATTCGGAGGTCTATGTCGACGCAGACAGTACGTAACAATTCCATACGATCGATTTCGTCCCTATGATTCGGTTATGAAGGGACACCCAGCGGCGTGGCATGCATAAGGTAGGCTAGGGAATAGCTGGAGTGGCATGTATATCAGTGGCATGGCGTTCTGATCATCGGCAAGTGGAGGTTTTGTCTGACACCTGCTGATTGTCATAGTTGATTGCAGATCCGCCTCGACAAGGTTCCGCTGCCGTGTCATGCATGCAGTCCCACGGGTACGCCTGGAAGATGGGTCAGTCATGTCTTGGGCCAGTTTCATGTGCGACACCTGACACTTCCCATAACAATCGAGAATAATTTGAGGGCTGTGCAGTATCGAGACAGGAACCTCCAACCTGCTACAGTCAACATTTCTGCGATTGGGCTCATATTCTGAGACGATGATGCACCAGCGCACTGCTCCCACCCTGCGAACTTATTCCTCCAGGATGCAGGGATCGACCAAATGGAATGGCCTGCCGTATCTGCTGACCTCCACTCGGTTGAGCATGCTTATAGTCAGTTGAAAGTTGCAGCGCGTTATCGCAGGAAGCCTCCACATACACTACACGGTCTGAGGAGAGCCGACGTCGAAGAGTGTGACAAGCTTGAACTGCGCGACGGAGGATCCAGGCATGTACAAGTAAAGCTGCACTGACTCCTGTGCACCTTGCGCCTAATCGCCGTGCGCCTATTCAAATGGCCCTGAGCACTGTGGGACTTAACATCTGAGATCATCAGTCCCCTAGAAATTAGAACTACTTAAACCTAACTAACTTAAGGACATCACACACATCCATGCCCGAGGCAGGATTAGAACCTGCGACCGTAGTGGTAGTGCGCCTGTGCTTGCCCCGCACGCGAGTACAGTCACGAATGTATGCTCGTGCATCTTTCTCAACAAGTGCTCAATGCTTAAGAATGATTCCATTCACACCTAGAGAGAACCACGCAAGCTACTCCTGTGATCAATCTGCAGCTGCAAGTTAAATGCATCTATGTGGCTGGCCAGTGGGCAGTGGGTTCGTTTGTCAGAGCTAGCCAGGTGTGCTAACGATGTGGACCAGCGATATTGCCGTATAAGCATGCCCTCTAATGGCAGGCTGAGGACCACATAACATTAGAGAGTGCTCCATTTATCTGATGAACTCATGCTCGGCGCAGTAGATGGTTGGCAGCGAGTGCTCCGTTGCCCGGCGAATCAGATGCCGTGTCACCTGTCTTCTACAGCAGTACTAAATTCAAAATGTATGCAAATAAATTTTGTACTCACCCATGTCACGTAAGGAAATGTTGCAACTGTGTGCCACTTTATCTTTTAGCGCTCCCCACAAATCGCATAGGGTTATATCGAGACTTCGAGTGGGCCAGATATTATTACTAATGATTATGTCATGGAACACATCGTGAACTGCGTGCAAAGAAACATTGGCTGTATGAGCCCTGGCCGAATCCTATTGAAAAAAAAAAAACCCGAAGCTTCGTTCTTTTTCAGACAATCCATTAAAATACGGTCGCGAAATGTTTTGCACTTGTCTTTCACTGTTAACTGTGTCATTAAAAAACTGTGCCTATAATTCAGTCACCGCTAACTGCGCACCACATTCCTATTTTCTGATCGTGAAGGGGTTCCTCTGAAGTAGAATGAATCTATCGGATCTCCAGTGTCGATATTTTTGGGAATTAACGTTGTAAGTAGGCTGTTTAGGTTTGTATGTTGGTAATGCCACGTAGCGCTCTGTGTGGAAATCGCTGGCTGCGCCGTGTGCGGTCTGTGGCTGGTTGGACTCATTGTTGGAATATTCACTAGTGTACCGTTGGGCAGTTGGATGTGAACAGCGGGGGCAGTTGGAGGTAAGCCGCCAGCAGTGGTGGATGTGGGTAGAGAGATGCCAGAATTTCGAGAGGTTACTATGAGCGGACGATCTGGACGTGTGGCTGTCATAAAAAGGAAATTTGTAAAAACTGGATGTCATGAACTGATAATATGACTTTTGAACACTATTAAGGCAAATATATTGTTTGTTCTCTATCAAAATCTTTCATTTGCTAGCTATATGCCTGTTAGTAGTTAGTGCCTTCAGTAGATAGAATCTTTTATTTACCTGGCAGTATTGGCGCTCGCTGTATTGCAGTAGTTCGAGTAACGAAGATTTTTGTGAGGTAAGTGATTCATGGAAGGTATAAGTTATTGTTAGTCAGGGCTCTTCTTTTTTAGGGATCATTGAAAGTCAGATTGCGTTGCGCTAAAAATATTGTGTATCAGTTTAGTTCAAAAATGGTTCAAATAGCTCTGAGTACTATGGGACTTAACATCTGTGGTCATCAGTCCCCTAGAACTTAGAACTACTAAAACCTAACTAACCTAAGGACGTCACACACATCCATGCCCGAGGCAGGATTCGAACCTGCGACCGTAGCAGTCCCGCGGGTCCGGACTGAGCGCCTAGAACCGCTAGACCACCGCGGCTGGCATCAGTTTAGTGATGATCAGAATAAGTAAAGAGTAAACTGTCTGAGTACTCTGAGTTTTTCTCAGCTGTTTGATAATCAAATAACGTAAGAGTTTTTCCAGCACTGTCATTTTTACATACAAAGGGGAAGTTTCAACATACCCGTGTAAATGGAATTAAGCCCCGTCTGAAACCAGATTGAGGTAATGATCCACTTCACCGTCAGGCAATTGTTTCAAAACCCATTCGCAAAACCTAACTCTGTGTGTGGGATCACCACGTTTAAGTTCTTGCACTGCTGTTACTTTAGGGCCTTAGCCCAAGTAGCTTAGTAGCCCTTCATGCAGAGGTGCAAGAAATTTACGTTTGCTATGAAAGACGTCTAAGGGACTTTTAAGGGAAATTTTCCAGGCGATATCCAGTGTCATCGAGATGAGCTTCTATGCACACTGAAAGTGATCGTTTACGTTTCTTGTCATGAACACTCCTCGTCTCGGGAGGACGACGGTTCAATCCCGCGTCCAGCCATCCTGATTTAGGTTTTCCGTGATTTCCCTAAATCGCTCCAGGCAAATGCCGGGATGGTTCCTTTGAAGGGGCACGGCCGACTTCCTTCCCCATCCTTCCCTAATCCGATGAGACCGATGACCTCGCAGTTTGGTCTCTTCCCCCAAACAACCCAACCCTAACTCCTCGTTTCGCGAAATTTATTCGCTGATTTACGAATTGCAAAGTTTCAAACATAGCTGCTTGGTTCAGTGACCGTTTATAAATTAAAATTGAAACCAATGAGCCCTCGGTCACAATTTTTAGTCTTATTCACCAGGTTTCAACACTTCTAACAAGGGAACCTCCCCATCGCACCCCCCTCAGATTTAGTTATAAGTTGGCACAGTGGATAGGCCTTGAAAACCTGAACACACATCAATCGAGAAAACAGGAAGAAGTTGTGTGGAACTATGAAAAAATGAGCAAAATATATAAACTGAGTAGTCCATGTGCAAGATAAGCAACATCAAGGATAAGACAAACACAGGAGCGCCGTGGTCCCGTGGTTAGTGTGAGTAGCTCCGGAACGAGAGGTCGTTGGTTCAAGTCTTCCCTCGAGTGAAAAGTTTAATTTTTTATTTTCAGTTTATGTGACAAACTATTATGTTTTCATCAGTGTTTTGGGAGTGATTATCACATCCACAAGAAAACCTAAATCGGGCAAGGTGGAAGAATCTTTTACCCATTGGCCAAGTGTACAAGTTGGGTGGGTCGACAACAAATTCCTGTCATGTGACACACATGCTGTCACCAGTGTCGTATACAATATATCAGTCGTGTTTTTCTGTGGAGGAATGCGATCAAATGTTTTCGGTTCCCATTGGAGAAGCACGTCCTTTCGTCTACTAATCGCACGGTTTTGCGGTGCGGTCGCAAAACACAGACACTAAACTTATTACAGTGAACAGAGACGTCAATGAACGAACGGACAGTTCATAACTTTGCGAAAATAAAGAAATAAAACTTTTCACTCGAGGGAAGACTTGAACCGAGGTCCTCTCGTTCCGAAGCTGCTCACGCTAACCACCAGACCACGATGCTACTGTTCCTACGTTCTCCTTGATGTTGTTTATCTTGCACATGGACTACTCTTTTTGTATATCTTGCTTATTTTTTCATAGTTCCACACAACTTCTTCCTGTTTTCTTGATTGATGTGTGTTCAGTTTTTCAAGGCCTATCCACTGTGCCAACTTATAACTAAATCTGAGGGGGGTGCGATGGGGAGGTTCCCTTGTAAGAGTGCCTTCATCAGAATTTAAACGTTTAAAGTGGGAAAAGAAATTTTTATATAAAAAATGTAAGTACTGACTAACAATACAAGACAGAGAGAGTATTTAAATGCCGGCCGCGGTGGTCTCGCGGTTCTAGGCGCGCAGTCCGGAACCGTGCGACTGCTACGGTCGCAGGTTCGAATCCTGCCTCGGGCATGGATGTGTGTGATGTCCTTAGGTTAGTTAGGTTTAAGTAGTTCTAAGTTCTAGGGGACTGATGACCAAAGCAGTTGAGTCCCATAGTGCTCAGAGCCATTTGAAGTATTTAAATGTCAGATATAAAATAGATAACAGGCCAGAAGGGCATTAGTCACAACGTTTTTTAAAAAGAATGCATAGAGGCGAGCCACTATGGGCTGCTCATACCTGTACAGCCACAGGTTGCAAAACTGTCCATTTACAATAAACAGGTGAGCAACGCGGATAGACGCAAGACTGTTGCGGCTGTCTTCCCGGCTGGGACAGTACTGCGCCTGCGCTCGGCGACCTGTGCGCACAAATCAGACGCATGCATGGCTTTGCGTCGGTGCATGCGCCTTCTTGTTTGTACGAGGTATGACCGTATGCAATCTGTGCGTATTGAAAGTTGTAAAGATGCAAAGGCACCTTTGGGGTGGAACAGCAAGGTACTGAATGTTTCCCAGAAGCAGATTTTTATTTCACTGGCATGAAAAGTTGTTCACTTTCGAACAGACTCCTTTTATTACGTTTATTGATTCGTTTTCACTTCACAGTATCTTACTGCTTATTATTATATTCCCTGCTCTCCTTGACTCTAAGCCCACACGCATTCGCAGATTTACATGCACTGCAAAACGTTTTGAGCAGTTAATTTTCATGGAGAAACACATTCTAAATCACGCACTTTTATTGTAATGACCGGTTTCAGCCGAGTTAAGTGATCTTCAGAGCTAAAAGTAAAATAACTAAAAACAAAAACGCAATTACTAGTTACTATACAAGTAATTTAAAGGTAATACATGAAATGAATTTTAAGTATCTCTACCAGCTTACCTAACTGATGATAGCCACCACGGGTGCCATTAAACTGCTTATACATTACGAAAATCAAAGTATGTCGGAGAGGTGGCGTTACAGACGCAGTGAAAATGGTGATGTCCAATCATTTATAAACTCCTGGAAATTGAAATAAGAACACCGTGAATTCATTGTCCCAGGAAGGGGAAACTTTATTGACACATTCCTGGGGTCAGATACATCACATGATCACACTGACAGAACCACAGGCACATAGACACAGGCAACAGAGCATGCACAATGTCGGCACTAGTACAGTGTATATCCACCTTTCGCAGCAATGCAGGCTGCTATTCTCCCATGGAGACGATCGTAGAGATGCTGGATGTAGTCCTGTGGAACGGCTTGCCATGCCATTTCCACCTGGCGCCTCAGTTGGACCAGCGTTCGTGCTGGACGTGCAGACCGCGTGAGACGACGCTTCATCCAGTCCCAAACATGCTCAATGGGGGACAGATCCGGAGATCTTGCTGGCCAGGGTAGTTGACTTACACCTTCTAGAGCACGTTGGGTGGCACGGGATACACGCGGACGTGCATTGTCCTGTTGGAACAGCAAGTTCCCTTGCCGGTCTAAGAATGGTAGAACGATGGGTTCGATGACGGTTTGGATGTACCGTGCACTATTCAGTGTCCCCTCGACGATCACCAGTGGTGTACGGCCAGTGTAGGAGATCGCTCCCCACACCATGATGCCGAGTGTTGGCCCTGTGTGCCTCGGTCGTATGCAGTCCTGATTGTGGCGCTCACCTGCACGGCGCCAAACACGCATACGACCATCATTGGCACCAAGGCAGAAGCGACTCTCATCGCTGAAGACGACACGTCTCCATTCGTCCCTCCATTCACGCCTGTCGCGACACCACTGGAGGCGGGCTGCACGATGTTGGGGCGTGAGCGGAAGACGGCCTAACGGTGTGCGGGACCGTAGCCCAGCTTCATGGAGACGGTTGCGAATGGTCCTCGCCGATACCCCAGGAGCAACAGTGTCCCTAATTTGCTGGGAAGTGGCGGTGCGGTCCCCTACGGCACTGCGTAGGATCCTACGGTCTTGGCGTGCATCCGTGCGTCGCTGCGGTCCGGTCCCAGGTAGACGGGCACGTGCATCTTCCGCCGACCACTGGCGACAACATCGATGTACTGTGGAGACCTCACGCCCCACGTGTTGAGCAATTCGGCGGTACGTCCATCCGGCCTCCCGCATGCCCACTATACGCCCTCGCTCAAAGTCCGTCAACTGCACATACGGTTCACGTCCACGCTGTCGCGGCATGCTACCAGTGTTAAAGACTGCGATGGAGCTCCGTATGCCACGGCAAACTGGCTGACACTGACGGCGGCGGTGCACAAATGCTGCGCAGCTAGCGACATTCGACGGCCAACACCGCGGTTCCTGGTGTGTCCGCTGTGCCGTGCGTGTGATCATTGCTTGTACAGCCCTCTCGCAGTGTCCGGAGCAAGTATGGTGGGTCTGACACACCGGTGTCAATGTGTTCTTTTTTCCATTTCCAGGAGTGTATATTGAAATGTATATCTGTATTCATAGTACACATGTTTCAAAGGCTAAAATTTGAATAAGATGCGTTAAATTACAGCAAAGTAAGCCGGCCGGAGTGGCCGAGCGGCTCTAGGCGCTACAGTCTGGAACCGCGCGACCGCTACGGTTGCAGGTTCGAATCCTGCCTCGGGCATGGATGTGTGTGATGTCCTTAGGTTAATGAGGTTTAAGTAGTTGTAAGTTCTAGGGGACTGATGACCTCAGAAGTTAAGTCCCATAGTGCTCAGAGCCATTTTTTTTACAGCAAAGTAAACAATGGAATTACCGTTTTACAGTAAGGCAGTTTAGTTGGCAGAGTTTACTAACACGTTTATATCCACAAAATAGTTATGCTAACTACCGAACTAGGTAATACACACATCAACAAAAAGTTTTGCTTCATCCCGGTTCCCAGAACTCCTGAAGACAGATCTTGACTCTGGATATTGTACACAGACACAGTTTCTTTGACTGTTCAGAGATGCCATTAAACCCGCCCCATGATGTAAACAACCATACTTGAGCAGCACCTGTTAGACGGAGGGGGTCCGTCAGCCGATCAGATCCAGTAATTCCACCAGGAAGGAGGTACACGCACGGTTCGTGTTGTCTATAGTTCAACCATGCCCAGACGGTCAATACCGTGGTTCCATCGCGTCCGCATTGTTACTTTGTGACAGGAAGAGCTCTCAACAAGGGAAGTGTCCAGGCGACTCAGAGTGAACCAAAGCCGATGTTGTTCGGACTGGAGGAGATACAGAGAGACAGGAACTGTCGATGACATGCCTCGCTCAGGCCATCCAAGGGCTACTACCGCAGTGGATGACCGCTACCTACGGATTATGGCTCGGAGGAACCCTGACAGCAACGCCACCATGTTGAACAATGCTTTTCGTGCAGCCACAGGACGTCATGTTAGGAATCAAACTGCGCAATAGGCTGCATGATGCGCAGCTTCACTTCCGACGTCCAGGGCGAGGTCCATCTTTGCAACCAGCCATGCAGCGCGGTACAGACGGACCCAACAACATGGCGAATGGACGACTCAGGATTGGCATCACGTTCTCTTCACCGATGAGTGTCGCGTATGCCTTCAACCAGACAATCGTCGGAGAAATGTTTGGAGGCAACCCGGTCAGGCTGAATGCTTTAGACACACTGTCCAGCTACTGCAGCAAGGTGGAGGTTCCCTGCTGTTTTATGGTGGGGCCGACGTACGCCGCTAGTGGCCATGGAAGGCGCCGTAACATCTTGTGAATGACTTCCTTCAGGATAACGACATCACTCGAATCGAGTGGCCAGCATGTTCTCCAGACATGAACCTTATCGAACATGCCTGGGATAGATTTAAAAGGGCTGGACGACGTGACCCACCAACCAGGAATCTACGCCGAATCGCCGTTGAGGAGTGGGACAATCTGGACCAACAGGACCTTGATGAGCTTGTGGATAGTATGCCACGACGAATACAGGCATGCATCAATGCAAGAGGACGTTCTACTGGGTATTAGAGGTACCGGTGTGTACAGCAGTCTGGATCAGCACCTCTGAACGTCTCGCTGTATGGTGGTACAACAGGCAATGTGTGGTTTTCATGAGCAATAAAAATGGCGGAGATGATGTTTATGTTGATCTCTACTTCAATTTTCTGTACAGGTTCCGGAACTCTAGGAACTGAGGTGATGCAAAATTATTTTTGATGTGTGTGATATGACGATCAAACGCTGGCTAGTTGCATTAATGTGAGCAGCTGTCAAAAGCCAGAATAACCACTTTTTATAGCATGGACCGCTCCGAGACGTGCAGGAAGAGAGTAAGTGCGGTTCTGACAGGTACCGACGGGGGATGTTGAGCCATGCCGACACCGAGGGCGTTGCCAGCAGCGCTGGGTTTCTCGATTGAGGATCCACGGCGTGAACAATCCGATGGAGGTGGTCTCACAGTTTCTCGATTGGGTTTAAATTGGAGAGTTTGGTGGCCAGGGGAGTACAGTAAACTCCTCCTGGTACACTCTTCGAACTACGCACGTACACTGAGAAGTGTCTGACACATTGGATTGTCCTGCTGGTAGATGCCATCGCGCCGTGGAAAAACAAACTGCATGTAGGGGTGAAAATGGTCCCAAGAATAAATGCCTACTTGTGTTGATATTTTGCGCTTTCCAGAATGAGAAATCACCGAGGGAATGCCACGAAAACATTCTCTAGACCATAACACTCCCTCCAACGGTCTGCACCCTTCCGACGACAGTTTGCTATCAGAAGTTTCACGCCGTACACGACAACGGCCATCTGTTCGATGGAGCATAACATGTGATTCATCTGAAAAGGCCATCTGTCGCCACTCATTGGACTTCCAGTTGTGGATCGACGCGCAAATTCCAGCTTTCGTCACCGGTAAACAGCAGTCACTGTGAGTGCATGGAGCAGGCGCCTGCTGCAGAGGTCCATATACAGAATGTGCGTTGAACAGCCCTTGAGAAGACGCTCTTGGTAGGCCCTTGGTTTATCTGGGCCCGGCCGGGGTGGCTGAGCGGTTCTAGGCGCTACAGTCTGGAACCGCGCGACCGCTACGGTCGCAGGTTCGAATCCTGCGTAGGGCATGGATGTGTGTGATGTCCTTAGGTTAGTTAGGTTTAAGTAGTTCTAAGTCTAGGGGACTGATGACCTCAGAAGTTAAGTCCCATAGTGCTCAGAGCCATTTGAACCATTTTTATCTGGCCATCCAGTTATCCAACAGCAGCTCGTCTATTCGCCCGTACACATCTTCGCAGCCGTCGTTCACCTCTAATTTGTGTCCCGTGGTGCACCATAGTTGCCTTTGCGCCGATTTCGTATCGCGCCGTTTTGCCATGCACGCTATAGTTTAACAATGGCGGCCTGTGAAAAATTAACAAACTCAGCCGTTTGGGAAATGCTTCCAGCCTTGTCCCGAAAGCCAACGATGACGCGCTTCTGGAGTTAGACACTTTCCTCCTTTTCCGCATTACATCAACGACTGCCCTTTTTTTCACGTTCCCTCGATTTTCTTTACATACACTGATAAGTCGGAACACTGGGACCTCTGCCTACCGAGACGTTGGATGCGGCCTGGTACCGTTGCGGGCACGCGGCGCGCTAACAAAACTATGTAAGTGGGGCAGACACGGACGAGGTATCACGCTAGCGAAGATATGAACTGCAAATGGACGATTCCATTGAGATAAGCGATTTTGACAAAGGGCAGATTATTATTACGCAGAGATTGTGAACGAATATCTTGAAACCAGTGAAGCTGGTCGAATGTTTACGTGCTACTGTCGTGAACATCTACGGAAAGAGGTGGAAGAACAGTGAAATTACCACTAGGCTCTTCACAAAACGTGGGATTATAAGAGGCTTGCCTGCTCTATAATGTGGGATAGACGGTGATCTGGGGCATCTCTGCCGAAAGAGCACAATGCCGGTGCCCGCACAAGTGTTTCGGGGCACACCGTTCATCGTACATTGTTGAACATCGAGCTCCACGTTGTTGTTGTTGTTGTTGTTGTTGTGGTCTTCAGTCCAGAGACTGGTTTGATGCAGCTCTCCATGCTACTCTATCCTGGACAAGCTTCCTCCACGTTGTTGTTGTTGTTGTGGTCTTCAGTCCAGAGACTGGTTTGATGTAGCTCTCCATGCTACTCTATCCTGCGCAAGCTTCTCCATCTCCCAGTACCTACTGTGTTGTGACTTGGCAAGACAGCCAAGCCACTATGAGGTCAAACCGAAAGGCACGCGTTTAAGCTCACGCAGGCTGGCGTGAGGTCTGGAACAGTTAAAGGAGGTGAGACTAGTATAAAAGGTACGTGGCTTCTGGAATACTTAACTTTAATCCATAATTGGTGAACATCGGTCTGACGGTACATGCATCACAAGATAAATAGCAAATGATAACGGCGCCTTGCTAGGTCGTAGCAAATGACGTAGCTGAAGGCTATGCTAACTATCGTCTCGGCACATGTGAGCGTAATTTGTCAGTGAACCATCGCTAGCAAAGTCGGCTGTACAACTGGGGCGAGTGCTAGGAAGTCTCTCTAGACCTGCCGTGTGGCGGCGCTCGGTCTGCAATCACTGATAGTGGCGACAAGCGGGTCCGACGTATACTACCGGACCGCGGCAGATTTAAAGGCTACCACCTAGCAAGTGTGGTGTCTGGCGGTGACACCACATTCTGCAACCTACATCCTTCAGAATTTGCATAGTGTATTCATCTCTTGGTCTCCCTCTACGATTTTTACCCTCCACGCTGCCCTCCAATACTAAACTGGTGATCCCTTGATGCCTCCAACCAATCCCTTCTTCTAGTCAAGTTGTGCCACAAACTCCTCTTCTCCCCAATTCTATTCAATACCTCCTCATTAGTTATGTGATCTACCCATCTAATCTTCAGCATTCTTCTGTAGCACCACATTTCGAAAGCTTCTATTCTCTTATTGTCTAAACTATTTATCGTCCACGTTTCACTTCCGTACATGGCTACACTCCATACAAATTCTTTCAGAAACGACTTCCTGACACTTAAATCTATACTCGATGTTAACAAATTTCTATTCTTCAGAAACGCTTCCCTTGCCATTGCCAGTCTACATTTTATATCCTCTCTACTTCGACCACCATGAGTTATTTTGCTCCCCAAATAGCAAAACTCCTTTACTACTTTAAGTGTCTCATTTCCTAATCTAATACCCTCAGCATCACCCGATTTAATTCGACCACATTCCATTATCCTCGTTTTGCTTTTGTTGATGTTCATCTTATACCCTCCTTTCAAGACACTGTCCATTCCATTCAACTGCTCTTCCAAGTCCTTTGCTGTCTCTGACAGAATTACAATGTCATCGGCGAACCTCAAAGCTTTTATTTCTTCTCCATGGATTTTAATACCTACTCCGAACTTTTCTTTTGTTTCCTTTACTGCTTGCTCAATATACAGATTGAATAGCATCGGGGAGAGTCTACAACCCTGTCTCACTCCCTTCCGAACCACTGCTTCCCTTTCATGCCCCTCGACTCTTATAACTGCCATCTGGTTTCTGTACAAATTGTAAATAGCCTTTCGCTCCTTGTATTTTACCCCTGCCACCTTTAGAATTTGAAAGAGATTATTCCAGTCAACATTGTCAAAAGCTTTCTCCAAGTCTACAAATGCTAGAAACGTAGGTTTGCCTTTTCTTAATCTCGTTTCTAAGATAAGTCGTAGGGTCAGTATTGCCTCACGTGTTCCAGTATTTCTACGGAATCCAAACTGATCTTCCCCGAGGTCGGCTTCTACCAGTGTTTCCATTCGTCTGTAAAGAATTCGCGTTAGTATTTTGCAGCCGTGGCTTATTAAACTCATAGTTCGGTAATTTTCACATCTGTCAACACCTGCTTTCTTTGGGATTGGAATTATTATGTTCTTCTTGAAGTCTGAGGGTATTTCGCCTGTCTCATACACCTTGCTCACCAGATGGTAGAGTTTTGTCAGGACTGGCTCTCCCGAGGCTGTCAGTAGTTCTAATGGAATGTTGTCTACTCCCGGAGCCTTGTTTCGACACAGGTCTTTCAGTGCTCTGTCAAACTCTTCACGCAGTATCATATCTCCCCTTTCATCTTCATCCATATCCTCTTCCGTTTCCATAATATTGTCCTCAAGTACATCGCCCTTGTATAGACCCTCTATATACTCCTTCCACCTTTCTGCTTTGCCTTCTTTGCTTAGAACTGGGTTTCCATCTAAGCTATTGATATTCTTACAAGTGGTTCTCTTTTCTCCAAAGGTCTCTTTAATTTTCCTGTAGGCAGTATCTGTCTTGCCCCTAGTGAGATAAGCCTCTACATCCTTACATTTGTCCTCTAGCCATCCCTGCTTAGCCATTTTGGAGTTCCTGTTGATCTCATTTTTGAGACGTGTGTATTCCTTTTTGCCTGCTTCATTTACTGCATTTTTATATTTTCTCCTTTAATTAATTAAATTCAATATTTTCTCTGTTATCCAAGGATTTATACTAGCCCTCGTCTTTTTTACCTGCTTGATCCTATGTTGTCTTCACTACTTAGTCCCTCAAAGCTCCCCATTCTTCTTCTACTGTATTTCTTTCCCCTATTCCTGTCAATTGTTCCCTTATGCTCTCCCTGAAACTCTGTTCAACCTCTGGATTAGTCAGTTTATCCAGGTCCCATTTCCTTAAATTCCCACCTTTTTGCAGTTTCTTTAGTTTTAATCTACAGTTCGTAACCAATAGATTGTGGTCAGAGTCTACATCTGCCCCTGGAAATGTCTCACAGCAGACCACATATTGACCCAGCATCATCCTGAATTACGATTGCAGCGGGCACGGGACCATGTGGATTGACCGTCGATCAATGGAAACGTGTCGGCTGTTCAGTTTTTTTGCTGCACTAGGTCGATGGTCCTCTCCACAAACGCCGTCATCGAGGTGAACGGCGGCTCGAAACTTTCAGTAGTATAATTGTCCATGTCTCGGAGTCAGTGGTTTGAGGAGCATTAGGGTGGTTCAAATGGCTCTGAGCACTACGGGACTTAAATGCTGAGGTCATCAGTCCCCTAGAACTTAGAAATGCTTAAACCTAATTAACCTAAGGACATCACACACATCCATGCCCGAGGCAGGATTCGAACCTGCGACCGTAGCGGTCGCGCGTTCCCAGACTGTAGCGCCTAGAACCGCTCGGCCACTTCGACCGGCAGCATCAGAGTGAACTCAAGTTGATATCTCAGCGACCAAATTTGCTCATGTAAATCCTATGGAACCCATCTTAGTAGCTATCAGGCGCCGTCACCGCATACGCAGATCAGCGGCCCGTTATTTATGCGAATTACATGACCTATGCTTAGACATGTAATGCCACAAACTTCCTCATACCTGTCACAAAATTGTCGGATCACTGATACGCAAAATCAGTGATGTATTTCGCTCTAAAGACGGACAAATAAGCTATTAAACAGGTGGTCACAGTGTTCTGGATCATGAGTGTACCTTCCACTGCTACCGCTGCCACCTACCATCTGTGAGTGGTTATTCCACGTTGACTTCGAACATAGGAGATGGTCACATTAATGCCACTGGACCGTGTAATTCATTATGTTGTTGTTGTTGCTGTTGTCGTTGTGGGTTCGAAGATATTTGTTGCAGATCTTCACAGTCTGCCTCTCTTTACCACTCCATAACTGCTGCTCACTACAACCATTTAACTTCTTTGCTATACAACGGGGTGTCAAAGTTTGTTGTCGTTGATGTTGTGTTCTTCAGTCCGAAGACTGGTTTGATGCAGCTTTTCATGCCACTCTATCCTGTGCAAGCCTCTTCATATCCGCGTAACTACTGCAACCTACATTCCTGCTTACTGTATTCATCTCTTGGTCTCCCTCTATGATTTTTAACCCTCACATTTCCGTTCACTACTATATTGGTGATCACCTGATATCGCAGAATATATCCTATCAACCAATCCATTCTTTATTAAAGTTATACTATAAATTTCTCTTCCGTGTAATTCTATTCATTCGTCATTAGTTATGTAACCTACTTACCTAATCTTCAGAGTTCTTCTGTAGTATTTCAAAAGCTTCTATTCTCCTCTTGTCTAAACTGTTATCGCCAAGGTTTCACTTCCATTCATGGCTATACTCCACATACTCCATACAAATGCTTTCAGAGAAGACTTCCTAACATTTAAATCAATACTGGGTGTTTCTTCAGAAACGCTTTTATTGCCATTGGCGGTCTACATTTTGTATCCTCTCTACTTCGCCCATCAATTATTTGACGGCTCAAATTGTAAAACTCATCTACTATTTTTAGTGTCTCGTTTAGTAGTTTAATTTTCTTAGCATCGCGTGATTTAACTAAACTACATTCCATTACACTTGTTTTGCTTTTTTTTAAATGTTGCTTTTATATATTCCTTTCAAGATATTGTCCATCCTGTTCAACTGTTCTTGCATGTCTTTTGCTGTCTGCTTTCAAGACACTGTCCATTCCGTTCAACTGTTCTTCTAAATCCTTTGCTGTCTCTGACAGAACTACATTGCTATTAACAAACATCCTGAACTTCAGTTCCTTCTCCAAATCTTTCTTTGGTTTTCGTTACTGCTTGCTCAATGTACAGATTGAATAACATTTGGGATAGGCTACAGCTCTGTCTCACTCCCTTCTCAAACACTGTTCCCCTTCAATGCCCGGCTCCCCTCGTCGGGGGTTCGAATCCTCCCTCGTGCATGGATGTGTGTGTTGTCCACACCGTAAGTTAGTTTAAGTTAGAGTAAGTAGTGTATTGGCTTAAGGACCGATGACCTCAGCAGTTTGGTCCCATAAGACCTTACCACAACTTTCCATTTCCTTCAATGCCCCTCGACATTTATAATGCCGACTTGTTTCTGTACCAGCTGCAAATAACCTTTCGTTCCCTGTTTCTAAATATAACCTCCTAAAAATAAAGTTACCTAATTAATTTGTTTGTCTGCAGGTACATTTCTGCAGCTCTGGTACACAGTGAAATAGCCGCGACACCTTACCATAGCACTCAGCTAGTGAAGCTGAAACAAAATGTCATAACCCATCGATAAAGTGGATTACCGTGTGGTAATTTGTTTTCGCCAGAAATGGAATGTTGCAGCTGGTCAAGCACATACAAACGGCTACAGAAGTCATCTTTTGCTGTCCATCCTGTAACAGTCTGCAGTTGCGCTAAATACAAATACAGGGATAATTGAATGTAGCTGAATTAAATGAGGCGATGCTGAGGGAATTGAATTAGGAAATGAGACACTAAAAGTAGTAGATGAATTTCGCTGTCTGTTCAAGAGAATAAACGACAATGGTCAAAGTAGAGAGAATACAAAATGCAGACTGACTATAGCTAAAGAAGAGAAATTTGTTAACATCTACACATCTTATAAATTAAAGTCCGCCACCGCGATTTTGTGCCTGTATGTCATGGCGAATGTCAGGAACTACAGTAGGGATTTTGATACGCTTTCCACTAACAGACAGACTAATTCACGAGGAAGGTTTGTCCATACCAACACACATACACAACTTGTGTGACCATACATACACTCAAGCGGGGGGGAGGGGGGGGGGGGGGGACCACACCACGAAAACAATATCCGAATGGGACGGAAACCGCCAGCCGGGGTGGCCGAGCGGTTCTAGGCGCTACAGTCTGAAACCGCGCGATTGCTACGGTCGCAGGTTCGAATCCTTCCTCGGGCATGGATGTGTGTGATGTCCTTAGGTTAGTTAGGTTTTAGTAGTTCTAAGTTCTAGGGGACTGATGACCTTAGAAGTTAAGTCCCATAGTGCACAGAGCCATTTGAAGCATTTTTTGGGACGGAGACCGGTAGATGTGATGCGCATGGACAGATAAACAAATAATTGGTTTCTGAAAAACTGGACGATTTATTCAAGAGAAAACAAAGAAAGCCAATAACGCGTAAATTCCCCTCTGGTCCTTATGCAGACAGTTACTCGCCTTGGCATTGATTGATTCAGTTGCCGGATGTTCTCCTGAGGGATATCATTCCAAATTCTGTCCAGCTGGTGGGTTAGATCTTTGAAGCACAAGATAGTTGGACGGCCCTGTCCATAATGCTCCAAACGTTCTCAATTGGGGAGAGATCTAGCGACCTTGTTGATCAAAAGTGGGTTTCGCGAGCATGAAGACAAGTAGTAGAAACTCTCGCCGTTTGCGGGCGGGCGTTATCTTGTTGAAATATAAGCCCAAGACGGCTTGTCATGAAGGGCTTCACAGGGTGACAAGCTCGCCCATATTTTGTGTAAGTGGCCAGCCAATGACAATTTCCTGTGGCATTCTTGACTCTCTGTTTTCGCTTTCTTTACGTTTTACTTTGTTCTACAGCATTTTCCTTCTTTCTTTGTGAGTACGCTTAGATTTTGCTAAGTCTGTCCACATTCGTTTGTTTTAATGCTTGTCAGGGCTCTGATGACCTCGTCGCTGAGCGCCCGTAAGCCCCAACACACACACAAACACACACACACACACACACACACACACACACACACACACACACACACACGGACATCAAAGGTATTGCTGTGCTGTAAGAGTACCGCGGATGAAAACCGAAGTGGTCCTACTACGAAGTAGAATGGCAGCCTAGATCATCACTCCTGGTTGTGGGTTCGTATGGCGAACGACAGTGAGGCTGATATCCCACTGCTGTCCGGGGGGGGGGGGGGGGGGGGGAAGGGAGGGGTGTGTCCTCCATATACGTCTTTGTTGGTCATCGGGGCTCAGTTCGAAGTGGGACTCATCACTGAAGACAATTCTACTCACGTCAGTGAGATTCCACACCGAATGTTCCCGACACCACTGCAGACCGGCTTGTCGAGGTGCAGAGGTGAATGGTAGCCGGCGCTAGGGGCACCGTGAGCTCATCTCCGTTTCCGTGAACCACCTATTAATGGTCCTTGTGGTCAATGAAGCACCAGTTGCAAGTCGGATCGATGGCAATAATGAAACCAGGGTTCTGAGTGCCTCTCTGACGATTGCTCGGTCTGTCCAGCTCGACCGCTTCCTTTCTGACGCTGTGATCAGCTATGTATCTCCCATTGTTGCCAACATCGTCGAATTGTGGCATCGCTCCTATTCAAATGTCGGGTGATTCGCCGATTACTCCAACCGGTTCCTTTGAGCCCAGCTACACGTCCACTCACAAACTCTGACAATTGCGTACATTGTTCTCGCGTCTGTCTGCGAGACTTAGTTACTGCACAACCGAGTACACAGAATGAATTTCGCCAAGATTTTACGCCCTAGTTTCAACATGTTCCTTGTTTACTGTCCTTGCGGGATTCGCCCAGAAATTGTGCTACTGCGTAACACTTTCCATCGGCTGCCAAAGTTTACAGCTTTCCATTTTCCTTTGATATCTGTATTAATATCAATTTGCGAGCAATTTTCGTAACTTCTTCATGGTGCATCATTTTTTTTCTTATAGTGTACTTAGTGCACCCATGTGAAACTGGGAAGGGTTGCTAGTTGAATGTCAACTCAAGCGTCAGGTAGTATTTTCTGAAAGTATTTGTATACAGTGCTGCCTTGTACCGAAGTGAAACGTGGACAATAAGCGGTTCAGATACGAATATAATAGAAGATTTTGTGATCTGGTACAATAGAACTATGCTGAAGATTTGGTGGGTAGTACGAGTAACTAATGAGAAGGCACTGAACCGAAATGGGGAGAAAAACTGAGGTACAATTAGACTAAAAGAGGGGACACATCCTGTAGCATCAAGGAGTCATCAGTTGAATACTGGAAGTAGGGGGTGGGGGGTAAAAATTGTAGAGGAAGACCTTGGCTTGACTGCAGTAAACAGTTTCAAATGAGTATAGGTCGCAGTACTTATACAGGATGATTTAAGTGCCACTACCGATGGGTTTCATGCAACACACAATGCCTTCAAAAACGACGCAAAAGATTATCATATTATCTCGCTCGCTTCATGCAAACTGTTAATCCTTTATTTAAAAAATAAATAGGACCTTTTCTAGGAAATGTAATGTAGTTAAGTTTAGTACTGGGATACGTTTTCACTGGAGGCTACAGTTTATTCAAGAAAAACGCGTTTGAAGGTCACTTTTGCACGTTTTTCTTGAATAATTTGTAATCTACAGCCTCTAGCAAAAACATATCCACATACCCAATTTAACTACATTGAATTTCCCACAAAAAGGTCCTATTAATTTTTTTTTCTGTAGTTCTAACAGTTTGCCTGTAGCGAGCGAGAGAATATGAAAATCTTGCATTTTGTATTTGAAGGTATTACGGGCTGCATAAAACCCATGGGTAGGGGCACCTGAAGCACCCAGTAGATGAAGATGTTTGCACAGTGGAGACTATGGAGGAGTGCTGCATCAAACCAGACTTCGTACTGAAGACCTCAACAACAAAAAATACAAATCTCACTGTTTCCATGATTTGGTTATTAATTATTAAATTTTCTCTTCAATTTGTTAATTATTGTTGTATTACAACTGACTTTTGGACCTACTTTCAAACTTTCTACGTAATGTTCTTCCTTACAGTATTCAGTTGTATGTACACTACGGGTAGAGAACAGAAAGTCATCAGGAAAATGAAGGTATGGTTTATGCCACATTAGGGCTTATTCCTTTATTTTTCGTAATTTAGGAATCTGGAAAAATTATGTACGGTTAATCAGTGTTTCGATAATACGGAATTTCTTTTCCTGGCTTCAGTTCCAATTTCGAATTTCTCATTCACCTAATTATATCTCTTGGAGGTTGCAGCAAAGACGTATAGATTTCTTACTCTTACATGATAACATATTTTGAATCAATATATTGCGTCTCAAGGGCTGTTAATACAATTTTGTTGAAACTCAAATTTTGTTGAGACTGAACCAAAATGTTTTGCGGAATCCAAGGACCCCAGAAAAATCGTACTCATTTCTGCATTCTACAATTCCTTGCAAACGGCGTATTGTGACAAATCCACTTCGCGGGCCGGTGCTTTGATTTGACTAATTGAAATCCAGCACTTTTTCTATGTGAGTGGTAATGAATTCATTGAATAACTTAAACAATACGGAGGACGGTGTTGATAGTGAAATACATCTTTCCTCTGTTCCTTTTCTTGCGACGTAAAACAGTGACAATATTTCCATAAATAATTTTCAGGTTGTTGTGCAGTGTGCGCTGATTTGAAACTTACTGACAGATTAAAACTGTGCGCCAGAAGGAGGTTTCAATTGAAACAAGGCTTGGTGTCCGGCACTCACACCACATATTTATTGAGGTGTTTGAAGCGATTTCATAAATTTAATGTAGCTACTAACTTCACATTTCTGCCACGAGAGCGTACCAGTGAGCAGTCGGGCAAGGTGGCGACAGGTGCTGAGAAAAAGTATTTTGTTGTGCTTGAAATGAGTTCACGTCAGTCTGCCGTAGCAGTGTAACGATACTTCAAAACGATGTTTGACAGACAGCTACACCTACTAACTCCATTCGGCTATGATATGCGCAGTTTAGAGCTCCAGGATGTCCCTGCAAGGGGAAATCAACTGCTTGGCCTGCAGTGATCATGTCCTTCGCGCCCACGCCCTACGTTTATAGCATTTGTAGGCTTAGAGAACTCTTTTGACAGTGTTGCCTTGAAAACTCTCTTTGAAATTCTGAAAGTAGCGGCGGCAAAATACAGGGAGCAAAAGGCTATTTACAACTTGTTGGTTGGTTGGTTGTTTGAGGTTAAAGGGACCAAACAGCAAGGTCATCAGTCCCTTGTTTCAAATAGACTCCATTCTGCTAACGGGACATCTCAGTATAGTCAGAAAAATAAAACGGATAAAGGGGAAACGTAAAAGGGCAGTCACGTTGTCATTAGTAAAAACAAATGAGGGAAGTTGGCAAGAGAACGAACCCAACACTATGCTGAAGCAGCATAGGGAAGACCACCTGTGACTTAAAAGGTACAACTGCTATAATGCAGAAAGTACGTATGGGAATAGAAAAACTAACCAAGCCTTAAAAAGAAGGGGTGAAAACAGAGTAAAAGGGAAAGAAAAGAGGATTCCGGTCAGGGAGGTGAATCGGGAATCTCTGAACACTGCCTACAGTGGGAGACACCCAAACACTCACCGCCCTGCCCCAACACCAGAGGGAGATTAAAAACTTTAAAACTGAGAATAAAAACCACTCTCCCGGAGGAAACCTAGAACCAGAGAGACCATCCGGGAATCGTCAGCCAACATCAAAGGTAAAGTGTGGGGGAGTCTGTACTTAGCACGCAGAGCCAAAGGAAGGGGGCATTCAACCAAAATGTGGGCCACTGACTGGAAGGCTCCACAACCACATAGCGGGGGTGGCTCATCACGCAAAAGGAAACCATGGGTCAGCCTGGTATGGCCAATGCGGAGACGACACAGTGTGGTCGAGTCCTTGCGGGAGAGGCTAAAGGAAGAACGCCATGGGCCTGTATTCACCTTAATGGCACGAAGTTTATTAGACAGTGGAGTAGCCTCCCAAGAATTGGCCCATGACTGTGCAAAGTGGGATTTGATGTGAAGCCGTAAATCCGCTGCAGGAGGGGTTACAGAAAACGGGGGGTAAGTAACTGCTCCCCCAGCCAAACGATCAGCGAGCTCATTACCCGGGATACCCACATGGCCCGGGACCCATAAGAAGTCAATGGAACAAGCAGCACGGTGAAGATCAGCGAGATGGTCATGGATGGCAGAGACCAAGGGATGGCGCGAAAAACACCGGTCAATAGCAAGAAGGCCACTCATCGAGTCCGTACATAACAAAACGCGGTTGTGTTGGGATTGTTTAATAAAGGTAAGGGCCCGGGAAATTGCCATCAATTCCGCAGTAAACACCCCACATGAGGGTGGCAGTAGATGATTTTCCGTTCCAACAAAGGACGTGAAGGCATACCCAACATGATCAGCAGATTTAGAACCATCAGTGTAAAAAACAACAGCATCCCGAAACTCCCATAAAATTTGGCGGAAAAAGGAACGGAACACCACCGGGGGGATGGAATCTTTCGGACCGCGGCGGAGATCCATCCGAATTCGAGGCCGAGGAACTAACCAAGGAGGGGTGGAGGGGAGGGAGCGAGGAAGACAGGACAAAGAAGGAAGCCGAAAATCACGGGTAAGAGACGCAAGGCGCAGCCCAACCGGTAAACCCGCCCGAGGGCGGGAGTCAGGCGGGCGACGCCCATGGTCTGGGAATAGGATAGAATAGGAAGGATGAGCGGGAGAAGAACGAATAGTAAGGGCATAAGACACCAGAAGCTGGGACCGCCGAACAGAAAGGGGGGGGGGGGGGATCCCAGCTTCAACCAGGAGACTATCAACAGGGCTAGTAGGGAAGGCACCGGTGGCCAAACGGACACCACGATGGTGGACTGGATCCAGCACGTGCAGCGTGGAAGGAGCAGCTGAACCATAAACTTGACAACCATAGTCCAAACGTGACAGAACTAGAGCACGATAAAGACGGAGGAGGAGGGAACGGTCCGCACCCCAGGAGGAGTGGGCAAGGAAGCGAAGGACATTGAGTTTACGGAAACATCCTACCTTCAGGAGTCTGATATGGGGCAGCCAAGTGAGCTTGTTGTCGAAAAGAAGACCTAGGAAACGAAACTGTGGAACCACAGGCAATCTCTGTGCAGCGAGATAGAGCTCTGGATCAGGGTGGACCGTAGTACGGCGACAGAAGTGGACCACCCGCGATTTTAAAGGAGAGAATTGAAACCCGTGGGAGAGGGTCCATGCAGAGGCACGCCGTATAGCCACCTGGAGCTGCCGTTCTGCAGATGGCATCGAGGAGGAACTAACCCAAATGCAGAAATCATCCACATACAGGGCAGGGGCGACCAAGGGACCGACAGAGGCCACAAGTCCATCGATAGCAATGAGGAAAAGAAGGACACTCAAGACAGAACCCTGTGGGATGCCCGTCTCCTGGGTCCGTGGAGAACTAAAAGCAGTACCAACTCGAACTCTGAATGACCGATGGATCAGGAACTGGCGGATAAAAATCGGGAGTGGGCCCCGAAGACCCCACTGATGAAGGGTTAGTAAGATGTGATGGCGCCAGGCCGTGTCATAGGCCTTGCGAAGGTCAAAAAACACTGCAACCAAATGGCGGCGCTGGGAAAAAGCCTGCCGAACTGCGGATTCCAAGCGAAGCAAATGATCGATTGGAGATCGTCCCTCTCGAAAGCCACACTGGTAAGGGGACAATAGATCCCGAGATTCGAGGACCCAAGTGAGCCGACGGGCTACCAGCTGTTCAAGTAACTTACAACCAACATTGGTCAAACTAATTGGCCGATAGCTGTCAACAGATAGGGGGTTCTGACCAGGCTTAAGGACAGGAACCACAATGCTATCCCTCCACTGAGAAGGGAAGTCACCCTGGAGCCAGATACGGTTAAACACCCGAAGAAGATGGTGCCGTTGTGGAGCACTGAGATGTTGAAGCAGCTGGTTATGAATGGAATCTGGGCCAGGAGCCGTATCATGAGAAGCAGATAGAGCAGAAAGAAATTCCCATTCAGTGAAAGGTTCGTTGTAAGATTCTGACTCACAAGTGGTGAAACATAAGGTGACAGCTTCAGCCTGCTGTTTTTGATGAAGGAAAGCAGCTGGATAGGAGGCCGACGCTGATGCCACTGCAAAATGGGTCGCAAGATGTTCTGCGAGAACTAATGGGTCCGTACAAATGCCATCTGGGAGGTGAAGGCCTGGGAGGGTGGACTGCCGATGGCAACCTTGGAGAGAGCGAAGTGTAGCCCATACCCGTGACAGAGGGACAGTGGAACCAAGGGAAGAAACGAATCGTTCCCAACATATCCGCTTGCTCTGTTTGATTAAATAACGGGCTTTAGCGCGAAGGCGCTTAAAGGTAGAAAGGCTGGCTACAGATGGGTGCCTCTTAAAGTGCTGCAAAGCTCGACGGCGATCACGGATGGCAATGGCAATGGCCGTACTCCACCACGGGACTTGCCGACGACGAAATTGTCCAGATGAGCGCGGGACAGCAAGGTTAGCAGCGCGAACAATCGCGTCAGACACGTCACGTAGGACGTCATCAATACAACCCGACAAAGAGGGAGAAAACTCGACCTGTGCAGTATATAGAGGCCAATCGGCGCGGTGGAAAGACCAACGAGGTAACCTCTCCATCGGGGAGCGGGAAGGGAGCGTGATAATCAACGGGAAATGGTCACTATCACAAAGGTCGTCGTGTGGCGACCAGTGTAATGAAGGGAGGAGAGAGGGAGAAGAAAGAGAAAGATCAATGGCAGAAAAGGTACCATGACCAGCACTGAAATGAGTAGGGGAGCCATCATTAAGAAGGCACAGGTCGTGGTCTGCAATAAATTGGTCGATAAGAAGACCTCGTCTAGATGGAAAGGCACTGCCCCACAAAGGATGATGAGCATTAAAATCCCCAAGGAGGAGGAAGGGAGGAGGAAGTTGCTGAAGAAGGGTGGTTAAGGCAGCAGGTGTAAGAGTCCTGTCAGGAGGGAGATAAAGATTGCATACTGTGACTGCAGAGTCTAAATGGACCCTAACAGCAACTGCTTCCAATGTAGTTTGGAGAGGAATCCACGTGCTACCAATGTCTGTACGGACCAACGTACAAACGCCACCAGAAGCCCGCAAGGGTCCGACCCGATTTCGACAGAAAACACGGAACCCACGGAGGGTCGGTGAGTGAGCATCAGTAAAATGAGATTCCTGGAGAACCACACAAGCTGCTGAGTAGGACGAAAGAAGGGATTTCAATTCCGGAAGGTGACGATAGTAGCCATTACAATTCCACTGGAGAACCACAGAACGATGGTTTAAATGAGGGCTGAACACGCTAAATCCAGTCATACCGCCGGGTCCCCACCTGTCACCGACAAGGAGGGGGCGACATCCATAAACGACAGGTCAGAATCCGGTTGTGAAGCCGGGGAAGGGACCTCCGGTGACACCAGAGGCTCTTTGTCCCGGGACTTATGTTTCTTCTTCTTTTCAGGCTGAGATCGAGGAGGGCTGTGTGGCATAATGGAGCCAGCTGCAGCAAGATCAGGAACAGAAAGAGACCGGGCGACCTGGGGGCCGATAGACCGCGGCTCTCGCGGTCGCCGCGCTGCAGCAGACCTTTGACCTGGAAGGTGCCGGGAAGGGGCATCCCGGGAGAGGCGCCCTTGAACGGCAGACGCCGAAGGAGTGGGACACTTCTCCGGCTGGGGAGGGGGAGCGGCGCCCAGAGGAGAAGGTGTGGGAGCCGCAGGGGAGGGGGGAAGGAGAGGGGTCCGGGACGGGGGTAAGGAAGGGGGAGGAAGGGATGAAGATGTAACCAAGGCGTAACTAGATGTCATGGACACAGGGTGCAATCGTGCATATTTCTTACGGGCCTCTGTGTAGCTTAAACGATCAAGAGACTTATACTCCTGTATCTTTTTTTCTTTCTTATAGACTGGGCAATCTGCTGAACGTGGAGAATGACTACCATGACAATTTACACATACAGGAGGGGGAACACAGGGACTCCCCTCATGGAGTGGACGTCCACAGTCACCACAGAGAGGGTCCTGGGTACAGCGAGAAGACATGTGGCCAAAACGCAAGCACTTAAAACACCGCATAGGAGGTGGGATGTACGGCTTCACATCACAGCGATAGACCATAATCTTAACTTTCTCAGGAAGGGTATCCCCTTCAAAGGCCAGGATAAAGGCACCAGTATCAATACGATTATCTTTAGGACCCTTCTGAACACGCCGAACAAAGTGAACACCCCGCCGTCCGAGATTGTCCCGAAGTTCCTCATCAGTTTGAAGGATGAGGTCTCTGTGAAAAATTACACCTTGTACCATATTTAGAGACTGGTGAGGGGTAATGGACACGGGAATTGTGCCAAGATGGGTACAGGCACGAAGGGCCGCAGATTGGGCAGCCGAAGCAGTTTTTATCAGTACTGAACCCGACCGCATCTTGCTCAGGGAGTCCACTTCGCCGAACTTGTCTTCAATGTGTTCCACAAAGAATAAAGGTTTGACACCGGTGAAAGTATCTCCATCAGTCCTGGTGCAAACTAGATAACGGGGGAAAGGTTTTGCCCCTAGACGACGGGCCTGACCCTCCTCCCAGGGGGTAGCCACGGAAGGGAAGGCCGAAGGGGCAAGAGAAGCAGCACTTGAGGAATCAGTACCACGCAGAGAGACGGCCGCAGAAGAGCGGCCAGAGGTTTGGACCCTTATGCGTTTCATCTGCATAGCGTCCGCCCTGATACCACCCACTCCGATCAGGGGCTCTCCTCACAGGCGCCACCCAGCCACAGCAAGGGCCGTCTGGCACGGCGGCCATTGCTGGGAGTTCCGATGCTCCAGGATGACGAGCAACCACTCCAAGGCATGCATGAGGAGGTCACAGCTCAGGTATCAGAAGTGTGATCCCTGTGTGTTCAGGGGGCTCAACCAAAAGGGTACATAGCGACCCCACCACACGGGCTGGCTACCGTGCTGGCTATGCACCCTAGCATCAGACAACGACGTAGAAGAAAAGGTGGAATATACTAGGAGGGCACACGTCGGAGACACTAGGTAAGGTGCTCTTCCCCAAATGGCTCACACTACGGAAAGAGAAATTTTGGAATGGAGGTCAAACCCCAGAGGGGGACCAAGGAATGCCAAAAGGAGGAGATGATTACGCAACAAAGCCAGAGTGTAAAACCAACAGAACCAGGAGGATAGCGGGGGCCAACATAAGCAAGGACACCAATAGAGGGAGAGGAGAGGGCGAGGGGAAAGGGGTATGGAGGGGAAAGGAGGGGAAGGGAAAGGAAATGCAGCCCGGGAGAGAAAGAAGGCTGCAATGGCTCGGGGCCCCGTGCTCGCCACGCACGTATCCACGAAAGAGTTGTGGACCCCCTGGGGGGATTTACAACTTGTACAGAAACCAGAGCGCAGTTGTAAAAGTCGAGGCGCGTGGAAGGGTGTGAGATAGGTTGTGACCTATCCTCAATGTTATTCAATCTAATTCAATCTGTACACTGAATAAGCAGTAAAAGCAATCAAAGAAAACTTTAGAGTAGGAATTAAAGTTCAAGAAGAAGGAATAAAAACTTTGAAGTTTGCCGATGACACCGTAATTCTGGCAAAGACAGCAAAGGACTTGGAAAAGCAGTTGCACGGAATGGGCAGTGTCCTGAAAGGATGATACCATATGAACATCAACAAAAGGAAAACAAGGATGACAGAATGTAATCGAATTAAATCAGGTGATGCTGAGGGACTCACATTAGGGAAAGAGATAAAATAGTAGATGGGCTTTCCTATTTGGGCAGCAAAATAACTGATGATGGCCAAAGTAGGGAGGATATATAACATAGTCTGCCAATGGCAAGAAAATAGTTTTTGAAGAAGAGAAATTTGTTAACATTGAATATAGATTTAAGTGTTAGGAAGTCTTTTCTGAAAGTATGTGTATGGAGAATAGCCATGTATGCAAGTGAAACATGGACGATAAACAGTTTAGTCAAGAATTGAATAGAAGCTTTTGAAATGTGGTGCTACGGAAGAATGCTGAAGGTAAGATGGGTAGACGGCATAACTAGTGAGGTCGTATTGGATATAACTGGGAAGACATGAAATTGGTGGCCCAGCTTGACCAAAAGAAGGGATCGGCTCATAGGACACACTCTGAAACATCAAGGGGTCATCAGTTTAGTATTAAAGGAAAGTTTGGGGACTAAAAGTCATAGAAGGAGACCAAGAGATGAACACAATAAGCAGGATCAGAAGAATGTAGGTTGCAGTAGTTATTCGGAGATGAAGAGGCTTGCATAGGGTAAAGTAGCACGGACAGCTGCATCGAACCAGTCTTGAGACTGAGGACCGCAACAACAGCAACAGACAGAGAATCAGTATGTCAAGAAAACTTCTTGAGTTTTTCTGTGTGTGTGCGAAGTCCTGAGACAATATATTAAATAATGTAGCTACAGCAAATCTATGAACTCGCTTAAATCATTTACGTATACTAACCTTGTATATCACTAAACAGCTAAAACAACCACACTGTCCCATTTACAGCTTGCCCATCTATAACAGCTTTCAGGGGCAACAAAAGTTCAGTTTTCTGTATCTGTATGGTTACTGGCCGAAATTAAAAATTTTAAATGCTGTCATAATCTGCTCATTATCAGGTATAATCTTATGTTAAAGAATTAACAGATTAAGTCAAATATTAAAGTAAGCAATTGTATATATATCTTGAGGCAGTGTAACCCATGGCGCGCAAATTACCCAAACTATATTCAGCCAGTAATTGAGAATAAGAGCACATAACGACTTCCAAGAAACTTTACACATAATTTCAAACACTTCGTAACTGACACCCCCCACGAAATAACGAAACGATCTACGTTTATACTTACTACATTTTTCCTGTTCATTCACTAAAATTTCAGCATCAATCGTGACGTTTTAATTTAGCTTTTCTTTACTACTAACACTGTTCCCAACACATTTTGCAGACAGTATCCACATGCACTGTACCATTGACTGCAACTGCAAAATTATAACATTGTACGACACATAGCTGAGGAGATATCAAATCACGAACATTGATATGTTTTGAAAAAAATTTCCTTAGAAGGAGTGTAAGTCACGCAGAATATACTCATCCAATGTTTCATAATAAGAGTACTTGCGACTTCCAAAACACGTTAAGCATAATTTCAAACCTTTTCTACACTTTTTCATTTGTCTATGGATGTATAATCTGAAACTAGTAAGACCAACATACTTAAAATTTTTCATCTTCAGTCATAAAGGTTTTACATGGCTAATGTCTAACATTTTACTCATTAACTCTCTTGTAAATTAATCAGACATCTCAAGCTATGTTATACACTACTGGCCATTAAAATTGCTACACCACGAAGATAGCGTGCTACAGACGTGAAATTTAACCGACAGGAAGAAGATGCTGTGATATGCAAATGATGAACTTTTCAGAGCATTCACACAACGTTGGCGCCGGTAGCGACACCTACAACGTGCTGACATGAGGAAAGTTTCCAACCGATTTCTCATACACAAACAGCAGTAGACCGGCGTTGCCTGGTGAAACGTTGTTGTGATGCCTCGTGTAAGGAGAAATGCGTACCATCACGTTTCCGACTTTGATAAAGGTCGGATTGTAGCCTATCGCGATCGCGGTTTATCGTATCGCGACATTGCTGCTCGTGTTGGTCGAGATCCAATGACTGTTAGCAGAATATGGAATCGGTGGGTTCAGGAGGGTAATACGGAAGGCCGTGCTCGATCCCAACGGCCTCGTATCACTAGCAGTCGAGATGACAGGCATCTTATCCGCATGGCTGTAAGGGATCGTGCAGCCACGTCCCGATCCCTGAGTCAACAGATGGGGACGTTTGCAAGACAACAACCATCTGCACGAACAGTTCGACGACGTTTGCAGCAGCATGGACTACAGCTCGGAGACCATGGCTGCGGTTACGCCTGACGCGGCATCACAGACAGCAGCGCCTGCGATGGTGTACTCAACGAAGAACCTGGGTGCACGAATGGCAAAACGTCATTCTTTCGAATGAATCCAGGTTCTGTTTACAGCTTCATGATGGTCGCATCTGTGTTTGGCGACATCGCGGTGAAAGCACATTGGAAGCGTGTTTCGTCATCGCCATACTGGCGTATCATCCGGCGTGGTTACACGTCTCAGTCACCTCTTGTTCGCATTGACGGCACATTGAACAGTGGACGTTACATTTCAGATGTGTTACGACCCGTGGCTCTACCCTTCATTCGATCCCTGCGAAACCCTACATTTCAACAGGATAATGCACGACCGCATGTTGCAGGTCCTGTACGGGCCTTTCTGGATACAGAGAATGTTCGACTGGTGCACTGGCCAACATATTCTCCAGATCTCTCACCAATTGAAAACGTCTGGTCAATGGTGGCCGAGCAACTGACTCGTCACAATACGCCAGTCACTACTCTTGATGAACTGTGGTATCGTGTCGAAGCTGCATGGGCAGCTGTACCTGTACCCGCTATCCAAGCTCTGTTTGACTCAATGCCCAGGCACATAAAGGCCGTTATTACACCCAGAGGTGGTTGTTCTGGGTACTGATTTCTCAGGATGTGTTGTTGTTGTGGTCTTCAGTCCTGAGACTGGTTTGATGCAGCTCTCCATGCTACCCTGTCCTGTGCAAGCTTCTTCATCTCCCAGTACCTACTGCAACCTACATCCTTCTGAATCTGCTTAGTGTATTCATCTCTTGGTCTCCCTCTACGATTTTTACCCTCCACGCTGCCCTCCAATACTAAATTGGTGATCCCTTGATGCCTCAGAACATGTCCTCCCAACCGATCCCTTCTTCTGGTGAAGTTGTGCCACAAACTTCTCTTCTCCTCAATCCTATTCAATACTTCCTCATTAGTTATGTGATCTACCCATCTAATCTTCAGCATTCTTCTGTAGCACCACATTTCGAAAGCTTCTATTCTCTTATTGTCTAAACTATTTATCGTCCACGTTTCACTTCCGTACATGGCTACACTCCATACAAATTCTTTCAGAAACGACTTCCTGACACTTAAATCTATACTCGATGTTAACAAATTTCTCTTCTTCAGAAACGCTTTCCTTGCCATTGCCAGTCTACATTTTATATCCTCTCTACTTCGACCATCATCAGTTATTTTGCTCCCCAAATAGCAAAACTCCTTTACTACTTTAAGTGTCTCATTTCCTAATCTAATTCCCTCAGCATTACCCGACTTAATTCGACTACATTCCATTATCCTCGTTTTGCTTTTGTTGATGTTCATCTTATATCCTCCTTTCAAGACACTGTCCATTCCATTCAACTGCTCTTCCAAGTCCTTTGCTGTCTCTGACAGAATTACAATGTCATCGGCGAACCTCAAAGTTTTTATTTCTTGTGCATGGATTTTAATACCTACTCCGAATTTTTCTTTTGTTTCCTTTACTGCTTGCTCAATATACAGATTGAATAACATCGGGGAGAGGCTACAACCCTGTCTCACTGCCTTCCCAACCACTGCTTCCCTTTCATGTCCCTCGACTCTTATAACTGCCATCCATATCTCAGGATGTATGCGCCCAAATTGCGTGAAAACGTAATCACATGTTAGTTCTAGTATAATATATTTGTCCAATGAATACCCATTTATCATCTGCATTTCTTCTTGGTGTAGCAATTTTAATGGCCAGTAGGGTACATGGGGATTCGTGTCTTTAAGCAATCTGGGTTGACGTTAGTGGTAATGAAAAAACCGGACAGCTGAAAAATGTTTGGATGTCATAACTGACGGGTCACGGTCGGAATTGTTGTACCTGTTCGCTCGAAGAGTAAATGCACGCGGCATTCTGGAATGAGCTTAATAGCGCGAGGCTGAGCATTAATTGCTCGTTTCTGTGAGTGCTGTGTAGAGGAGGTGCCTCCTCCGGATTGGTTTCCCCCCATGGCGTGACGCGAGCGCCTCCGCTCCTCTCTCCATAAATCTCGCGCTCCGCGACCTGGGGGACGTTACGGTACGATTATTTTCAGACTCTTCAGACCCCATCTGCATGAAAGCGTCGTACAGTTTGTATAATGAGGCGCGTTGGTGTGGCGCACAATTAGCGCGCTATTGCATCGGTTACAGTGTTGCAATTACGCCACACGGCCGTCAGTCCTAGTTGACCGAAATATGCCCATTAGAGGCCTTGTACAACGCTGCCCTCCTCTCAGCTCGTCCTGCACTAACGAAGCGCAGAAAATGTTTTTGACCATTTCATTTAACCACTTCACATGACTTTTAATTTGAGCTTCTATCAAACTGAGCAGAATCCATGGGGAAGCGACGTTCGTCACAGTTGAATGTTGCTCTAATATTGAGTGTACTGCAGACTTTGTCAGCGGTACATCTTACAATGGAACTTGCCAATGACCTTATTTCCACCACAGATCGCAGCAAGCGATTCACACAAACTATCAGAGGAACTGATACACACAAATACTCGGAGTACACGATACAGTCGGACAACCAGATTACCCGTTACACAAAAATACTTCAAAAATCGTAAAACTGTCGGGTTTTCTGTGTTGTGACTGAATAAATTATAAAAAATTATTACACTTAGTCACAAATAATTAAAATGTACAATAGTAAAATATTTCAATGTGTGAAAAATTGCGTTCATTATAATTTTGAAAAAAAATTTTAAATGAATCAAATATTTTATTATTACTATTTAAATAAATACTGGATTGCTTTTTGAAAAACTTCTCAAATATAGTATGAAATTTTCACTCTGCAGCGGAGTGTGAGCTGATATGAAACTTCTTGGCGGATTAAAACTGTGAGCCGGACCGAGACTCGAATTCGGGACCTTAGATCAACTTCAGCGGCAATGGGTTTTGGACACAGCTTGCACCATCTAGTGACACTCCTTTCAACTAGATGGAGCATGAATTTGGAGGTACGAGTAGATCACATAGCACTGCACTGCCGACAGCACACAGGTAACTAAGGATGAAATAAAACGAAGTCAGATTTTTTTTGGCTCTTATATCACATTGCTCGGCCACTCTACATTTTAAAATGTAAACCCAAACGGCACCACGCATGGATTCTATACCACTACACCACACTGAGCCACAACAAAGGTGACGAACTTCAAGAAGTCGTGACAATAAGTTAAGTAGTGAAAACTACCAAATTTTTATTATTCGCGAACATTGTTCTGTAAGTAACTCATCTTCCCCTCGTATTTGTTTTAAGTGGTTGAACAACTGCTTGCTAGCAATCAAGAAGCAGTATTTTTGCCAGTTCTGCAATAGAATTAATCTTGAAATACAAGCAGGGAGACTTGAACCTTTAAGCTACAGACCTGACCTCTTCAATAGCTTTGCCCACAGCACGATATTTTTTGGATCAACAACTGATTTTTGTCGACCTTCACGAAATTCATCGCCAGAGAAGCACGATCACGACGAAATTCTGCAGTATAATTAGGAACATTCTTCTCCGAAGGTGACTAACGGTCGAAGGCTGAATGAAGCGATTCGAGGCACAGCTATGAGTCAGGTCTTTAGGAAAATCGTAAAAAACTGTCTACGTAAAACTTTCGCGTGAACAGCAAAAAATCGATAAGTGCCAAGGTGATTTGAGGAATACTCCAGGAAAATGTGTTACAGCCTTTATTGTTGCACTAATGTACACTATTTGATCAGAAGTATTCGGAGACCTATTGGTGGACACTAATACGGGACGCTTTCAATGAGGTGTCTGATGTCTGTGGAGGAAGGACAGCCCATTCTTCCTTAAGAGCCGAAACCAGACAAAGTAGTGATGCAGGAAGCTGGAGTGTGGTGCGGAGGCGACGTTCTGACTCGTTGTCAAAGGTATTCCCTTAGGTTCACGTAAGGACTCTGGGAAGACGAGTCCATTTGAGGAATATTATTGTCCACAAACATTTGCCTCTCAGATGCTGCTTTATGACAGAGTGCATTGTCGTGCTGGTACTGTTGGAACTGCAGACGGACGGCGTAGGTTATCTACAACTAGAAAGATCTCCGACAAGTAGTATTAAAACGATATTTATTAAACTTAAATGATGCTTCTTCTTGTGAAATGTCCACCGCAAATACATGATTGAAGTTATTACAAGTCTTCTAAAATATTAACACTATGCCGTCCGGCGACACCACAGTGATGTCGTGCGCGAAATAGCGGTCAACGGCCGGCGATACCACAGTGGTGTCGTCTGCATAGTATCGCTCAGTGGCCGGCGACAGCACTTTAGCATGTTTTTCATTCTGTTGGTGTTTTGTTTAGGTAACATTAAGTTACACACGTCAACATGTTTTTTGTTTTTATAAGTAGTTGTGCCCTTTCATCAAGGCGGACGGAAGAGACAACAGGATTATTTACGATGAATGCGCGGACGTCTTGTCTGACGTTCCGGACGACTTGACCGATTGGGAAGAAGACAATGGATATCAAAAAAGTGAAAGTGAAGCAGAATCGTAGGAAGATAGTGAAATACGTGCAAGAAGAATTCGCCGAACACTACGGTTGCCTGCCGGCCGGGGTGGCCGTGCGGTTCTAGGCGCTACAGCCTGGAGCCGAGCGACCGCAACGGTCGCAGGTTCGAATCCTGCCTCGGGCATGGATGTGTGTGATGTCCTTAGGTTAGTTAGGTTTAATTAGTTCTAAGTTCTAGGCGACTGATGACCTCAGAAGTTAAGTCGCATAGTGCTCAGAGCCATTTGAACCATTTGAACTACGGTTGTGAAGCAGAATCGTCGGAAGGTAGTGAAATACGTCCAAGAAGAATTCGGCGAACGATACTGTTTCCAACTGATACGGCTGAATCAGACGAAGACAGAGCACAGTGGTCAGTCAGACTTTGATTTACCGAGGACCAATAATAAACCTGAAGGATCCCGGGTCCAAACATATTTCCCAAAGATACACAGAGCGTCGAGGATATCGTAGAATTGTATATTGGGAACGATCTGTGTGAATATATTAGCAACGAAATCAACAAATACTACAGTCAAAATTACAATAGAAGGAAACTGGATTTTAAAAAATGCCAAATTTGTCAACGTTACGGGACCCTAACTTAGAAAATGGTTTGGGCTTGCTATCGCTGCGGGAATTGTGAAAAAAGCAAGGATCGGTGATTATGAGTCAAAGAATCCGTTGGTAGACACACCGATATTTCGCAAAACGATGTCCCGCAACAGATTCAGACAAATATTATCATTTTTACATTTTTCCGACAGCAACAATAAACCGGATAATGCCAACAGGCTTGTCAAAGTGCAATACGTAACTGATTATTTTCCCAAAAAGTTTAAAGAAACGTTTAATCTAAGTCAAAACATCTCAACTGACGAAGGAATGATACCGTGGCGTGGATGGTTAAATGTTAGAGTTTACAATCCGTCGAAAATTGCGAAATATGGCATACTCATTTGGATGCTGTGTGATTCGAGTACGAGATACATTTCCTCATTCAAGATATATTCCGGCGCTGGACAGCCTTTAGCAAAAACAGTGATGGAACTATTGACACCTTCTGATGGAAAGTGGCATCACCTCTGCATAGATAATTATTACAACAGTGTAGAACTTGTAGAGAAGTTACTTGAAAAGAAAATTCAAGTTTGTGGAACGACACGGCAAAATAGAGGACTTCCGGAAAATTAAAGCGCGCAAAAGTCAATGTGTTTGAAGCTTGTCATCAACGGAAAGGTGTCAAGCGGCCGGCGACAAGCCAAGTAATCCGAATTAGCGCTGCCGGCGCCAAGCGAATAAATTTGTACGAGACATGCGGAGGGTAAAGTGTTAAAGTCCTGTCACTGTGCCTCCGAGCGATGACCACGTAGCGTCCAGAGCTGGTCTACGATGCCTACGGAGGCTTACGAACACTGCAGACTGTAGCCACGGCAGTAACTGGAAATTGTGCTCTCCTCGGCGCACACCGTAGCTCAGTGCCCCGGCACTGAACGAGGCATCGACCAACCGCAATCCACACATGTGACGCCCATGGGTTGGCAGCTGCGGCCCCTGGCGAACCTCGGTATAGTCTGTACTGCGAATCCACACAGCAGCTGCGCTACGAGTGTTTCGAGCGCGGCTTATCGATTGTGGTGCGGTACTCTCTGGAGCC
This sequence comes from Schistocerca americana, assembly GCF_021461395.2. Taxonomy (NCBI): domain Eukaryota; kingdom Metazoa; phylum Arthropoda; class Insecta; order Orthoptera; family Acrididae; genus Schistocerca; species Schistocerca americana. The sequence continues at coordinate 362,952,341 of NC_060124.1, read as the reverse complement.
GTGAGTACCGTCACCACAAGTACAAACATGCATCGTCTACGAACTGTTCGTCTACTGCACGGAGTGCAAAATGCTGTAAAGGGTGTTCATATCATTCTGCATTTTCTTAAGTGCATTAAGAGGACGACATCCCAACCACTAAAAACAGACCCCCCCCCCCCAACCTCCTTAACGCGCTGTTGGAACTACATATAATGTCAGCCAATGTCCTCCAAGCATTCGCCAAACCGAAAACTTTCCATCAGATTGCAACGCGGGAATAGCCGAGCGGTCTAGGTCGCTGCAGTCATGGACTGTGAGGCTGGTCCCGGCGGAGGTTCGAGTCCTCCCTCGGACATGGGTGTGTGTGTTTGTCCTTAGGATAATTTAGGTTGAGTAGTGTGTAAGCTTAGGGACTGATGGCCTTAGCAGTTAAGTCCCATAAGATTTCACACACATTTGAACATTTTCCATCAGACTGCCACAGGGTATAGCGTGATTCATCACACCAAATCACTCGTATCCAGTCATTCTTAACACCACGCCACTGGCTACAGGAATGAGTGGCTTATGAGCAGCTGTTCGGCCACTATGCCACACTCTTTTTAATTCCCTACGCAAAGCCACTAGCTGGTCTGTTGCTAACACTTTGAATATCACGAGTGATGTGTCATGCGACTGTTTGCAAACCATCCTTCGCAATGCTGAACGGCCCCTGCCCGTCAGTATGAGGTCTGTCTCGTCTTGCTTTAGCTGTGTTTGTTCCTTCACGTTTCCACTCCACAATCACATCGCCAATAGACGGCTAGAGCGGTTTTACAAGGATTGAAATATCCGTGAAGCATTTTTTGCTCAGGTGACATCAAATGACTAGTCCACGTTCGAATTCAGAGTTCTGCTGACCGACCCACTCTGCTGTTACTGCCTCGCTACTGACAATACTTCCCGCCTCCTTCATCCTGGCCGGCCGGAGTGGCCGAGCGGTTCTCGGCGCTACAGTCTGGAACCGCGCGACCGCTACGGTCGCAGGTTCGAATCCTGCCTCGGGCATGGATGTGTGTGATGTCCTTAGGTTAGTTAAGTTTAAGTAGTTCTAAGTTCTACGGGACTGATGACCTCAGCAGTTAAGTCCCATAGTGCTCAGAGCCATTTGAACCATTTTGAACCTTTATCCTGCCGGGTCCGCCTCTCGTGACATATACTGGCCAATTTTGCATTACATTGGGACGTCCAGATGTTTTTGATAAGGCAGTGTTCCTTCACCTAGTTGCTGAGCAGGGAAAGCGTCCAGTGTACGCCACATGTCACTGGGTACCCCTCAGGGCTCTGTGGTGTACCCTCTTCTTTTTAATATCTATGTCAATGACATGCCCGTCATCTGTCACTGCCATTTGGCGCAATACGCCCATGACACGGCGCTTTATACGACCGGCCGCAATCCGGATCAACTCATTGCTCGCTTCCAGAGGCAAGTGGACGCAACAGTCACCTGGTGTCGCTACAATAAAATGGCTCTCAATGTCGCCAAAACCATGGCTGTGTATTTCACTAAACGGCGCCCTATACTCCAAAACAACATCTCAATCGGGGGCGTCCGGGTCCAGTGGCCTCAAGCTACCAAGGGTTAAAGGGTTAAAGCTGACAAAGGTCTTGTACACGCTCTTCTCCAGCCGAGAGCTGAATTTAGATACCAAGGTCCGGGTGTATCACTCCGTTGTCCTATTGTCCTACCCTCACTAACGTATGGTTCCTCTGCGTGCGCCACGATTAGTACGTCCCGGATGCTGACGCTCCAGCGCCTACAGAATAAAGTTCTCATGTGGAGTCTTCACGCCCCTCCGCTCACCAGGATTGTCCCTCTGCATGAGGAGACAAATACAGCCCTTCTCAAGACAACCATTCGCCGTAAGGGTCACCAACTGTACAGAAAAGTGGACGTCCTCCGTGAGACAATCGCTGGACTCCAAACCATCGGCACCACAGTTCCACGCCGATGGCACCGACACCCCGTTCCGCTCACCATCCTGGAGGATTCGGATTCGGGCTATGACTGACGATAGGCTCCATACGGCCACGTTTTTCCGCCCGTTTCGTGCAGTCACTAGCAGTGGCCTGTTCACGTCCAGCCACTTTTCTCCTTCACCACAGAGCTGGCGCATTACTGCACTCCTCCTCTGTCCTTCCACCGTCGGAGGGTGGCACGGAACTAAAAGTTCCACCGCCACACCTTCAAAGTGCTATGCTCGGCTATTATTCAGCCGTTGCTTTGAGTTTCCTCTTACTTGTCCACCGAGACAGTTGGACCGGATCTGAACCGGTGTCTTAGTAACCTGCCGAAATTTAAAAGATAAAAAAGATGGTTTCCACTACTGGAGACAAATCTCTGGAGTATGATAACTCTGTAAAATACCTCGGGGTAACCATCGAGAGTGACCTAAACTGGGATGACAGCAGATGCATGGCTGACATTCATTGGAAGAATCTTAAGGAAATGTAATTCATCTGCGAAAGAGTTGGTCTACAGAACACTCGTTCGATCGATTCTTCCAAAAATGTTTAATATAAGAAATAGAGAAGATCCGACGAAGAGTGGCGCGTTTCGCCCCGAGATTGTTTTCTAAACGCGAGAGCGTTATAGAGATGCTCAACAAACACGAGCGGCAGACGCTACAGGAGAGGTGTTATGTATCGCAGGGAGTTTCACTGCTGAAATTCCGAGCGCGTACCTTCTTGGAAGAGTCGGGTAACATATTATTTACTCCCACATGCGCCTCGCGGAATGTCCCGAACGACAAAATCAGAGAAATTACAACCGACACAAAGGTTTACTGACAATCATCCTCCCATTCGTGAGTGGAACCGGGAAGGGAGTAGAAAGATAGCAGTGTAAGAAGTACGCTCCGCCACACACCGCAACATGACTTGTAGCTCTAGAAATTTCGATTTATTAAAAATGCTGTTTCCTTACACGCTCTCTGTAAACAAACTACTTGGACTTTCTGCACTGTCTGTTCTTAGAATAACGAAGTACAAATTATAGAATATTTTTCAATTCATTTTTTTGTACATTTCTTTGTATGTACCCATAAAGCTGTTCGCATTGTTTTTTTTAAAAAAAAGAAAAACAAGTATGTCAGTGTAATAAATGTAAGGAAAGTTACTTGTGGTACATAATAATATATTACTCTTAATATATTATAGTCCTAATATAGTGTATTACAAGTTGCAACATCAGTCCCATTGCTTACAATTCACCGACTGAATTTACTAGGAAAGCTAAAAGCTGAATTTGGAACAGCTTTGTTCGAAAAGTTTTCAGACTATATGGCAGCTTGTTGCACTATATCTGATTACTAATGAGTGGTCTGTGCGCTGTTACTCTTGATTTTCTTCTGTGCGTGAAGTAGTTACCTTTACTTCTCGTGTCATTACTGTATCCATCACTGTATTTGTCTATTTTGTTTTGACTTCTCCTTCTTCCTTTTCCTGGCCTTTATCCCTCATCCTTATGGGGTCGGTATGTTCAAATGGCTCTGACCACTATGGGACTAAAAAATCTGAGGTCATCAGTCCCCTACAACTTAGAACTACTTAAACCTAACTAACCTAAGGATATCACACACATGCATACCCGAGCCAGGATTCGAACCTGCGACCGTAGTGGTCGCGCTGTTCCAGACTGAAGCGACTAGAACCGCTCGGCCACCGCGGCCGGCGGTCGGCATGTTAATTACTGATGTTCGCGAATCGTGTAACTGAGGCATGACATGAGTAGTAGCTCAGTATTCGCCTAGTCGGTTGCGCGAAATCGTCTAAAAACCACATCCAGGCTGGGCGGCACACCGATCCTCGTCCTAAATCGATTGATGGATTCGATTCCGGGCCAGCGCGTCTCCCTGATTCCCGAAAGCGGCGTGTTAACGCTCGCGGCTGTCCGAACGGATCTGCTTGTTTTGTTTCTGTTGTGTCGTCCGAACAAGACACAGCCAGAGCAGAAGCACCACAGGCGCAAAGATGCGACCTGGTGCCAGCGCCATAGAGACTCGCCACCTGCGCGAGTTCCACCAGCGCCACGGGCGGCGCTGAGGATGAAGATATCGACTTCGCCTCGGCCAATTGACGGCCGAGTATAATCCGCCGATTACCGGACGATAATGGACAGAAGCCTGCTCGGAAGATAGAACAGCAACTTTCGCCCACTCGCATATAGATCATCGTCCAGGGCTAACTTAGGCAGGGAACGTCGTTTAGTTAACTCTTAGAAGTGGGCAGATAATTGTAAATTATATTTTCCGTATACTGTGAAGTTTACCAGCGATTATTTGCCCTTAGCCATTGAAAGTTTTTTTGTGTTATATTACAAGCAGTGTTGCAGACTTAATCATTCAACAAGATAAGTAAACCTTTTTAACTCATTTGTGTAACTTTGTTACTGATTTGTTGAAGTGTTGTAGAACCTTCGTTCTCCTATCCTGTTACCTATCCCTGGGGTATAGCTGTGTAATAGTGGCAGCAAGAAATTGTCTTAGCGGTGTACTACACCAGAAGCCGTTTCACGAACTCACAAACTCGGCCTACCGTAACAACAGTGGCCACTCGGCCACCACAGCAGTAGCGACGAGGGTATACAAAAGTATCGACTATACACAAAAAGTACAATACGTTTAAACAAATACTAGGAATACAGGGTTTCTCATTTACCTCGACCATACCAAATGTTTTTTTCCCAGAAGCAAAAACAACATATAAATGGTGTTATAGATGGACATTAAACCAGCATGACTTCCGTACGAATAGCAGTACGTCTTTTTAAGTAGCATCCTGTATTTTTTTGTTCGGTAGTCCACATCCTGTCCTCAGGGCCTATTTAGAAACATATCACAGTGTACCATTCATCTAGACATGACGTTACTGAAAACATAACACAAAACTGGCTTTGACTCTCCTGTATTATCACACACTGTATGTATCCGGGGTAACGGAACTCTCTCACTTGCGGGAGCTGACAGTGAATTATGGAAACATAAGGAAAATGCTCATCGGTCATTCAGTTAAACCGACTGATGTTGAAGGTTTTTGTGAGTGAACGTACACGAAAGAAGAGAAGGTAGAAGTGCTATACAGCGTGGTCAGAAACAATGTGAAAAACTAGTAAGAGTGTTACAGGATAGGATGTGCTGAGAAATTACAGTTAAAAAAGCGTTCGATCTGCAAGTAGCAAATTTATATGTTACCACAATTCTCATGATGCTAAATGCAAATAAATAACGTACTGTCTTACCCATATATATATATATATATATATATATATATATATATATATATATATATATATATATATACTTTGCCATGGAACATCTTTATAATATTCACAAAATAAATGTCTCTCTGCACTGGTGTAAAAGGCGTTTCAGTTGCATAAGTGAATCTATGCTCTTTTTCCAAACATTGGGCATCTTTATAATGTTACGATATATCATAGCATCTTTGATACTCATATGTTTGTAAACACTTTGTCTCTATCGAAACATGTGGTGCATGTTAGAAGTCTGTTCAGTGACAAATCTGAAGTGCTCAGTGATACAAATTTACGTGTGCAACGGTACGAATGTGGTGGAAATGTATTCGGTGACAAATCTGAAGCGCTCAATTATACAAGTTTATGTGTGAAATGATGGTAATTCGGCGAAAACTACGAACTTCGTCTCCTGGACGAAAATTATGAGAACAAGCACTCCAAACCGACATTTCACGTGATTCACATCCCAATGCAAATCTGTAAGGCAACCATCTGTGTGACGTGCTTATAATTATGTATTATTTATATGTTAGGGCAGCTAATCAGTAAAAAACGCACGACATGTTCTAATGAAAGCATGAAAGGCGTCTGACGATGAATTGTAATGATTCGAAACCGGTAACGATACCTTTTGAATAAAGGAACTTAAATTTGTGGCTAGTTGCTGTCTCATCACTATCAATATTTGTCTTCAAATAACAGTCACAGTCTCCAACCATGTCATCATATGACAAAATTGAATTCTGTTCTTATGTACGCATGCCGCACAGCCCCACTGTTCAACACCATCGTAAAAATGAATAACTGTTTTACTGTCTTTCCTGGCATTGCAGTTTTGATGTCGGCTACTGAGAGTTAGTGGCACAACCTGGTCTATGCTGAACGCTCGTAAAGTGTTTCTAAATTTCAGAGACGAATGTCTGCAGTACCAGTGCTCTTTTCGGGCACACGCCAGTAAAGAATAATTGTCTCACTGTGAACGGCCTACAGTACCAAGCCAGTTTCGTTCTGCAGAAACGAGAAATGCGTTGCATTGTAAAATAAAAAAATAAGCGATGAAAAAAGAAACAAATGCTCAGCAGTACTGTATTTTAGAGTGCTACGGATCGCCGCGGTAAGGCACTGGACACTCGTTGGGCACGAGCAACAAGTCATTCATATTTGCGTTTCCCACGATTTTCCTACACAGTTTATAGCAAAGGCAGAGATGGTTGCTCTGAATAGGGTAGTGACCAATTTTCTTCCCAACTCTTGCCGTAGTAAAACCTGCGCTCCGTCTCTCACGAACACACTGTAAACGGGGACTCAAAATCTTTACCTTTACCAAAATCTTTGCCTTCACTTGTGAGTCGTGAGCTGTTGTAACTACTCCGGAAAATGGCAGAAACTGAAAATCATTTAAAATTGGGAGAGTGATTTACGTATTGATACAACCGCATCAGTTACATCTATTATTATTATTATTATTATTATTATTATTATTACGCGTGAGTGGACCCTATCAGATATCTCAAAGCTATTGCGTAATAATCTTCAGTGCTTCAATGCAGGTCATTTTTTCTCCGTTGATTCTCTCTCTTCAGTCCAGTTTGCTCCTTGTCTGGTGGTGACTTCATTCCCGACAATACTCTTCATTTGTTGGTTTGTTTCCTGCATTAATTTCTGTTTGTAAGGTCTGATGGACTTAAATGAGCCTTTTCTAAGTCCTTTTTCACCTGCTGGATCCATGGTAGCGTTTTGGGTAATTCTGTATATGTCGGAAAGTTGTTGATTATGTTGCCGTTAATCTGTGGATGTGCCCATAAAACTTTAAGCTTGTTTATGTAAAGTGTAGGTGTAGGCTCCGAAGTGACGACAAAAGGCGCTGAGCTCTCGTCTTTGACCAACGGAGCAGGCGCGTTTACAGTTAGGCATCCGGCCGAGCACGCATCTCGCGCTCTCATCTCTCTCTCTCTCTCTCTCTCTCTCTCTCTCTCTCTCTTTCCCTCTCTCATGTCGTCGTGAGGGCAACGCGGTTGTGGGCGTCCTGTCAGACGTCGCTTTTGTACATGCGGTCCTGTGCCAGAGCGGAGAGCAGAGATCGGAGATCAGGGCACAGGCGGAAAGAGAGCTGATAACTGTAGTGGGCAAGAGAGACGGGAAAAGCGCTCGGACCGACCGGCTATTCGGGCGGAAGACGCCCCGTAACGGCAGCTGTCGAAAGCGAAGGTCACGGGTTCGAATACCGGGCGGGGCGTCGCCCCTGCAGCTGCGGCCGGTCCTCTCGCTGCTGCGGGAACCCCGGTCTGCCTTCTTCGGGAGCTGGGGAGCAGCAGCAGACAGCTGCAGGCTGCAGCCGCACCAGCTGCATGCCGTGTGAGCTGAGCTGTTCTCGTGAATAGTAAAGTGACAGACAAGTGTGCCCTTTTAAGTTTATACGAACGGCCCTAGAAGGCGCTATTGACAACATTAATCCCGAACGTGAGAAAATCGCAGTGGCCTGTACCTGATACCTTTGAATTGTGTACACTGGATAGTTTATTACTGGAACGAGTGCATTGGAGTGATGATTCACACTATACCCTGTGGCAATCCGATGGATGTTGTGCCGACTGTGAAGTACGGAGTACATCTACATCTACATCTACATCCATACTCCGCATGTGTGGCGGAGGGTACTTTGAGTACCTCTATCGGTTCTCCCTTCTATTCCAGTCTCGTATTGTTCGTGGAACGAAAGATTGTCGGTATCCTTCTGTGTGGGCTCTAATCCCTCTGATTTTATCCTCATGGTCTCTTCGTCAGATATACTGCTTGACTCTTCGGTGAAGGTATGTTCTCGAAACTTTAAGAAAAGCCCGTACCGAGCTACTGAGCGTCTCTCCTGCAGAGTCTTCCACTGGAGTTTATCTATCATCTCCGTAACGCTTTCGCGATTACTAAATGATCCTGTAACGAAGCGCGCTGCTCTCCGTTGGATCTTCTCTATCTCTTCTATTAACCCTATCTGGTACGGATCCCACACCGGTGAGCAGTACTCAAGCAGTGGGCGAACAAGCGTACTGTAGCCCACTTCCTTTGTTTTCGAACTGCATTTCCTTAGGTTCTTCCAATGAATTTCAGTCTGGCATCTGCTTTACCGACGATTAATTTTATATGGTCATTCCATTTTAAATCACTCCTAATGTGTACTCCCAGATAATTCATGGAATTAACTGCTTCCAGTTGCTGACCTGCTATATTGTAGCTAAATGATAAGGGATCTATCTTTCTGTGTATTCGCAGCACATTACACTTGTCTACATTGAGATTCAATTGCCATTCCCTGCACCATGCGTCAATTCGCTGCAGATCCTCCTGCATTTCAGTACAATTTTCCATTGTTACAACCTCTCGATACACCACAGCATCATCTGCAAAAAGCCTCACTGAACTTCCGATGTCATCCACAAGGTCATTTATGTATATTGTGAATAGCAACGGTCCTATGACACTCCCCTGCGGCACACCTGAAATCACTCTTACTTCGGAAGACTTCTCTCCATTGAGAATGACATGCTGCGTTCTGTTATCTAGGAACTCTTCAATCCAATCACTCAATTGGTCTGATAGTCCATATGCTCTTACTTTGTTCATTAAACGACTGTGGGGAACTGTATCGAACGCCTTGCGGAAGTCAAGAAACACGGCATCTACCTGTGAAACCGTGTCTATGGCCCTCTGAGTCTCGTGGACGAATAGCGCGATCTGGGTTTCAAACGACCGTCTTTTTCTAAACCCATGCTGATTCCTACAGAGTAGATTTCTAGTCTCCAGAAAAGTCATTATACTCGAACATACCACGTGTTCCAAAATTCTACAACTGATCGACGTTGGAGATATAGGTCTATAGTTTTGCACATCTGTTCGACGTCCCTTCTTGAAAACAGGGATGACCTGTGCCCTTTTCCAATCCTTTGGAACGCTACGCTCTTCTACAGGGTGTTACAAAAAGGTACGGCCAAACTTTCAGGAAACATTCCTCACACACGAAGAAAGAAAATATGTTACGCGGACATGTGTCCGGAAACGCTTACTTTCCATGTTAGAGCTTATTTTATTACTTCTCTTCAAATCACATTAATCATAGAATGGAAACACACAGCAACAGAACGTACCAGCGTGACTTCAAACACTTTGTTACAGGAAATGTTCAAAATGTCCTCCGTTAGCGAGGATACATGCATCCACCCTCCGTCGCATGGAATACCTGATGCGCTGATGCAGCCCTGGAGAATGGCGTATTGTATCACAGCCGTCCACAACAGAGCACAAAGAGTCTCTACATTTGGTACCGCGGTTGCGTAGACAAGAGCTTTCAAATGCCCCCATAAATGAAAGTCAAGAGGGTTGAGGTCAGGAGAGCGTGGAGGCCATGGAATTGGTCCACCTCTACCAATCCATCGCTCACCGAATCTGTTGTTGAGAAGCGTACGAACACTTCGACTGAAATGTGCAGGAGCTCCATCGTGCATGAACCACATGTTGTGTCGTACTTGTAAAGGCACATGTTCTAGCAGCACAGGTAGAGTATCCTGTATGAAATTATGATAATGTGCTCCATTGAGCGTAGGTGGAAGAACATACTGACGAAACTAAAATGAGCTCTAACATGGAAATTAAGCGTCTCCGGACACATGTCCACATAACATCTTTTCTTTGTTTGTGTGTGAGGAATGTTTCCTGAAAGTTTGGCCGTACCTTTTTATAACACCCTGTAGAGACCTACGGTACACCGCTGCAAGAAGGGGGGTAAGTTCCTTCGCGTACTCTGTGTAAAGTCGAACTGGTATCCCATCAGGTCCAGCGGGCTTTCCTCTTTTGAGCGATTTTAATTGTTTCTCTATCCCTCTGTCATCTATTTCGATATCTACCATTTTGTCATCTGTACGACAATCTAGAGTAGGTGCGGTTACCCAATTGGGGGCTTTTTCGTGGTTAGAGTGTGGTCCACTTATTGCTTTTAACGAAAAGCCTGTCATAAAGCAGCCTCTGACACGCAGTGGCTGAGGGACAGTAATATCGTCCCAGCCTGATCCCAATGAAACACCTTTGGAGTGAGTTAGAACGCCGATTTCGCCCTGACCCCAGCGTCGAACATCAGTAGCTTCTCTGATTTCGGCTCTTCAGTCAAGCTACCATTCCTCCACAGACATTCAGACACATCGAAAGTATTTCCACCAGAATTCAGATCGCCATAAAGGCGTATCACTATTAACACTATGCCGTCCGGCGACACCACAGTGGAGTCGTGAGCATAGTATCGCGCAGTAGCGCCAGCATTTTAGTATCTTTTGCATTATGCTGGCGTTTAGTTTAGGTAACAAAAAGTTACACACGTCAACAAGTCCGTGCCCTTTCATCATGGCAGACGAAAGAGACGATATGATTATTTACGTTGAATGCGCGGACGTCTTTTCTGACGTTTCGGACGACTTGGCCGAGTGGGTGGAAGACACTGAATATCAAAAAAATGAAAGTGAAGCAGAATCGTCGGAAGATAGTGAAATACTTCCAAGAAGAATTCGGCGAACGATACGGTTTCCAACTGATTCGGATGAATGAGAAGAAGACGACAGTGCACAGTGGTCAGACTTTGATTTACCGAGGACCAATAATAAATTTGAAAGTTCTGCCGGTCCAAACATATTTCCCAAAGATACACAGAGCGTCGAGGATATCGTAAAATTGTATACTGTGACGATCTATTTGAATATATTAGCAACGAAACCAACAAGTACTACAGTCAAAATTGCAGTAGAAGGAAACTGGATTTAAAAAACGCCAAATTTGTCAACGTTACGGGACCCGAACTTAGAAACTGGTTTGGGCTTGCTATCGTTATGGGAATTGTAAAAAAATCAAGGATCTATGATTATTGGTCAACGAATCCGTTGGTAGACACACCGATATTTCGCAAAACGATGTCCTGCAACCGATTCAGACAAATATTATCATTTTTACATGTTTCCGACAACAATAAACCGGATAATGCCGACTGACTATTAAAAGTACAACACGTAATTGATTATTTTTCCAAAAAATTTAAAGAAACCCTTAATCCAAGGCCCAACATTTCAGTTGATGAAGGAATGATACCGTGGCGTAAAACGATACGAATGATCTGTACAATACATAATGCCACTTCGACTGACACTCAAATAAAATGTAGAAAAACCAATTACCCAATAAAAAAACCAGAAAGTGCATTAGACTACAACAAATACATGAAAGGAGTGGATCGAGCACACCAATATTTGAGTTATTACCCTAAATACAGAAAAACTATAAAATGGTTATAAAAGGTTTGCATGTAGCTCTTTAATTGCACATTATTTAATGCGTTCCGTGCATGGCAATATTTCAATACAGACCACAAGAGTCTCCGATTTCACGATTTTTTATTGAAAGTGTCTGATTCGTGGATAAAAGACCATGTACCTGCTTCTGAGCAAAACTTGGGGGTCGTCACAACATCGCGTACGTCTCATCATGATCCGGTTGATAGACTTTCCGGTTACATAAAGCAACACCAGCTAATACTTATTTCCGAAACGAATAAACGAAAACGAAGGAACTGCCATGTATGTTCCAAAACCAAAAAAAAGGAGAACAACAAACTTAATGTGTGGAGTTGCGTTACACCTTGGAGATTGTTTTGCTGCATATCATACGAAAGGGAAGTACTAAGTACCAAAGACAATTCAAATAAACAAATATATGAAACAAACAATTTTTTTTTATTTAGGTATGTATGAAAGTAGGGGAACTTATGACAACTAACGACAAGATTAGTAAAACTTAACAATTTATAATCTCCCGATAATGTCAAGAACGGCCGGCGACAAGCCAAGTAATCCGAACTAGCGCTACCGGTGCCAAGCGAATACAGTTGTACGAGACGTGCGGACGGCAAAGTGTTGCTAGGTGTCCACATACTTTTGATCAGCTAGTGTGCGTTTCGCTTCCTAACATGAGAGGTGGTCAAAAAGTTTCCGCTCAAAAGCCATGCAGTCCTGAATCCGTATCCCAATAACGCAAAATCGCCTTGGTCATTGATGGAGTCATCCCACCGACACACCAGGCTGAAGATACCCATTTGGTGAAATACTGTGTCGTGCTGTGTGAAGAAGTCCGAAATTGCCAGCTGTCCTACCTCGTTCGACAGGAATCGTCGCCCCTTCGAAGCCTTTTTTGGGGGATCGAAGGCGTAATAATCGCATGGGAGGAGAGATCATGACTATGGGGCGCGTGCTCGATTGCCTCCCAGTTGAGTTGTCGTAACTTCTGCATTACGACATTTGCGACATGGGGACGCGTTACCATGAAGCAGCGGCAGCCTTGGTGCACCATTCGGCAGACATGCTGCTCCATTCTTCATTCTCCGATCGATATCTAGCGGTATTTGTCCTTCAGCAGCCAAGTGAGCACACTTGCTAATAACACCACCATAGTTCACGTTTCCGCATTTACCGCACGCAAGGCGAAAAGAAACGAATGCCACACCAATCCCTTGCCTACTCGTCGGTGCTTAGGGGTATACCCAAATCGGAGTCGCGCTACGTTGCGTATACGCTGCAGGAACATTTTCATCTCCCTTTATATTTATATTCTCTTACATAAATATATGTTTATTGCCACGATAAGTCTACATATCATATCGTCTTTACTTTGGTCTGTTATTTTGGTGCCCAAAGAGCAAAACTCGTTTTCTACCTTTAGTGTCGTAATATAATTCCCTCGTCGCCTAATTTAATTCGACTACACTCCATTACCCATGTTTTACAAGTGTTGATATTCTTATTACAACTTCTGTTCAAAACGCTATCAATTCCGTTCAACTGATATTCTCAGCTCTTTGTTCTGCCTGACGTAATTACTGTGTCATCAGTAAATAATAATGTGGTATTTCTTATCCCTGAATTCCAATTCCCTTTCCAAATTAGTCCTAATTTCCCTTACTGCTAGCTCAGTGCACGGATTGAATAATGCGGAAAGGCATATGTCCCGTGTCACTTCCTTCTCAACTACTACTTCCATTTCAAGTCATTTCGCTACTAGCACTGTAGTCTGACATTCATATCAGTTAGAGATTACCTTTTGTTACCTATATTTCATCCCTGATAACGTCAGAACTCGAAAGAGTGTGTTACTGTTAACACTGTCAAAACCTATCTTTAAGAGCAGTCATAGGATCAGTACTGATTCACATTTTCATCCGTTTCTCCAGAGCCCGAACTGATCCTCCCCCAGGTCGGCTTTTAGTAGTCGTTCCATCCTTCTGCAGAAAATTTGTGTTGGTATTTTACTATCATGGACTCACTTTTACAGAGTCCGTCGCACAATTTCCTTAGTAACCCATCTCTTTCGCTCTGATACATTACTGTTGATCGGCGTTTAATAACACCGGGAGAATACTGAGTGATCAGAAACCGGGAGACGGCTGGGAAGGGGTGACAGTGAGAGCCCAAGGGCACAAAGGGGGGAGGGAAGGAGGTGTATGAAACGCACCATTTGCACGCCGTCAGTTCTTAAAATAGCATGCAACAATAGGTGGCACATCCGTGGGAACGCTTAATGTGCTGAACCTGAGGATTAACAATGCTCGGATATTACGGCTAATTACGGTGGAGATATATGCCACGTTAAGATGCAAATCAGCAGTAATTGATATTCCGCGCGTATTTAAATAATAACACGCTGAGGGCGCGCGAATATGCGCTCGTGACATTAGCGAGCCGTGACGTCACAGAGTCAGCCGGACCGAGTCAGCAACAGGTGTATATGGCGCGTGCGTGCGTGCGTTTGTGTGTTTGTGACGACAGTTGGAACAGCCACTTTAGAACCGAATGTCGCATCCGCGATCCCTGTAGGTAGCTTCGTAAGGAGGGAATTGCAGAGCGGGATGTAATTCCAAAAACACACATCAGTGATGAAAATCCCCGTAACAGGAAAATGTGGTACCGAAGTCATATAATACCTGGACTCTGGAGCAATGGAAGAAGGTAATTTTGGCGGATGAGTCTTGTTTCATATTGTTTCCAACTTCTGGATGAATATACGTCCCAAGAGTGAAACATGGCGAGGGTTTGGTGATGATTTGGGCAGACAAGATATCCTCAAATATTAAAGTGTCCTTTTGCAAAGACGTAATCGGTTTCTCTTTTCACATATAAAGTACTTATCATTACTTCGTAACTGCAGTGCAAGATCAAAGGCGACCAGCAACTGGGCTATACGTATGCGTACCACTAAATCTTTCTCCATCTCAATTTCAGTCATTATTTTTCCCTTCTCCCCATCAGTCTTCCGAATGGATTGGCTCGGCCCATCAAAGCTTCCTTCTGGTGCCAACCTCTTCACCTCAGAGTAGCACGTAAACCCAACATCCTCAGTTATTTGATGGATATGTTGCAGTCTCTGTCTGCCACTATTTACGGTTCCCTCTCTCTAATAATATGGAAGTTATTCCATGATGTCTTAACACACGTGCTATCACCTTGCCCGTTCTTGTCAGCGCTTTCCACGTACTGCTTTCCTCCTAATTTTCGACATGCTTCTATAGCAGCACATCTCAAAAGCTCCCATTCTTTTCTTTTTCCGTTTCCCCCACAGTCGCCGCGCGGGGTAGCCGCGCGGTCTCGGGCGCCTTGTCGTGGTTCTTGCGTCTTGCCCCGTCGGAGGCTCGGGTCCTCCCTCGGGCATGGGTGTGTGTTTTGTCCATACTGTAAGTTAGTTTAAGTTAGATTAAGTAGTGTGTAGGCTTAGGGACCGATGACTTCAGCAGTTTGGTCCCATAAGACCTTAACACAAATTTCCAAATTTCCACAGTCCCTGATTCACTCTCATTCAGTCCTGTGCACCAAGCGTATATTCTCATAAATTTGTTCCCCAAATTACGGTCGATGTTTGATACTAGCATAATTCGTTTGACTACGAATGGTCTCTTTGTCCAGGCTGGTCTTAGTGTTACCAGACACTCCGTTTATGGCGGATTCTGCCTTTTCTTCGCCCAAATTTTCTTCCACCATTAATTTTTCGTCTGAAGTGAATAATTCTCCATTTTTCTATTTCAGTTTATTGCTAATTGCTTATTATGTAATAAATGTGATCTTAAAACTAATCTACCTGAAAACTGATGCTACTATAGTTTTTTGGTTATGAGTTAGTTAAAAATTATAGCTAAAACACTACAAAGGTCTGACTTAAGTGTACTACAAACAAATTAGACTTCTCCATTCTAAAATTCAGCAGAGAAGGAAAGACATCTGTTTTGGTAGCAAAGCAAAAGAACGAAATAGATCGTCTATTCCATTACAGAAAAAAGTAACTGCAGAGCTTCACAGCTTTTATAGCAATATGCTTCCGTATCTACTAAAAAGTTATGATACGACAGATGACAGCCTCTATGCACCGCTTGTAGCATTCACTCTGCAGAAAGGGACTGAGTTCAAAGATTCTGAAAAGGCCGTTGAACTGTCTCACCCAAGCGAAAATATTTGCCTGGGTGACCATATAAGGAGTTCATCAGTGATCGAAATTACCTTAGCAGCGGTGTGAACAATGATGGTGATTATGTTGCAAACTGGCTTAAACTCTTTTCTTCAGTACTTGAGCAATCTGCATCGAATGGTACGATTTTTGTTGAGCATCCCTGGTTCCAATTCCTTTGTGGAGCCAATCATGTCATTCATGAAGTATAAGTGGTGTGACACAGATGTGGTGTGAAACAGATGTTCAACAGATTTAATCAAGGCAGAACTGCTGATGACAGTGAACTATGAAAGCATGCACTGTTCATATATGTTTAAACATGCAAATAGTTATACTCAGTTACTAAAAAATTCCAAAGATTAAGTGAAATACAATTACAATCAATCTGAATCTGATAGATTAGCCCCTGAAAATGATAAATACGTACTTTCTGTCTTCTTTAGATGAGTACTCTGGCAATATTAATATTTGGTGCACTCTGTTAAATATATGGATGTAAATTTTTTGTGATATACATGTGTGCCTATTTTAGCTTTGAAAACATTGTTATAAACAAATAACTAGCCGTCACTCCTTTTTTATTTTACAAAATCTGGCAACCCTAGCTAGACTGCTTCCTGTATCGTCCTTGCTTGTCCGTCATGCGTTATTTCGTTTCCAAGGTAGCAGAATTCTTTCACTTTGTCTTCTTCAAAACAGGAGTAGAGGTTTACCTGTTACCATCGGCGTAGCTTCTTTCTCACCATATCACAGCTGTCTTTGTTTCTGTCCAACAGGGGACCAGTGTCTCTGTCACACCGTCAACTCGGTCCCAGCTTTCAATGTTACGCAATGTTAACAGACGGATATCACTCTAATGCCACATATTCATAGCTGTATTTTTATTATTATTATTATTATTATTTAGGCTCAGTTACTGTACATATTGCAATGTTAACTTACTGAGGACGCCTGATTAGCTGCAATAGATAGCTTGAAAGTCCTAATATTGTCAGGTGAAATAAGTAAATACTTTTTGCATGGGAAGAATGTGCGTCGTGACTCGCACTCCATTCTGAAGTACCAGGTGAACCATTTCTAGTCTTTGTGCAAAGCAAAGGCATTCCATTTCCAGTACATGATAATCCGTAAGAGCAGTGTGCCATGAAATACAACCTCCAGATGATGATAGCCTTACTTCTTTACTTTATTTTCGCACCGTGTTATTCAGTTTCAGGCCCAATGCCCATGGCCCATGGGTAGCACCAACCAGTGCTGCCTCATTACTTAACTTATATCTTTCGATCCCTTTAAGTGGCAGAACTGCTAGGAAATTTGCACACTCGAATCGCACTTGCTTAGATTGGGATGGGTTGTTTTGGGGAAGAGACCAAACAGCGAGGTCATCGGTCTCATCGGATTAGGGAAGGATTGGTCTTACGTCTGCCACAGACGGCCCCTGCCAGGCAGACTACACTCAAGACACCCCTGTGTACCATATAACATACACAAGCACTTGCCGGCGCAATCAAGAGGAAAACAATTCTTCAAAACAAACAGAACTTGCTAGAGACTAATGCGAACCTTTTTCGGCAGAGGCCGCCTCACAGATACAGGGAAAGTTGGAGTACTTCGCTGGCCTCCGCCGGCTTTATAAGGCCAGCGCAGCAGCAGTACAGCCAGTTCCTCGCCGAGCTAGGGCCAGCTCCGATGTTCGAGAAGTGTAGTTCAGTTTCAATAAACAACATTGTACTGAGTGTTCTACAATACTGAGTATTCTCCAACGGGGAAGCAAATAGGCTGCGCCCTTTCAAAGGACCCATCTGGGCATTTGCCTGAAGTTATTTAGGGAAATCATGGAAAACCTAAATTAGGATGGCCGGACGTCGAATTGAACCGTCGTCCTCCCGAACGCGAGACCAGTGTGCTAAACACTGCCCCACCTCGCTCGGTACACTTGTGTAGAGTTCGTGCAGCTACTGTTCTTGCCAGGAACCCAGTATTGGAACCGAAACCACACGTTTACCCTTTATTTAATCGCAATAATAATGGCTCCAATTACTACCGTTTCACTTAGTCATCTCGATGAATGTTATCGCCGAGATTGATTGTATGAGCTACTAAATGAGTAAATAAAGTGAGTCAGATTTTCAGGACTACTTCAATTCAGTACAGAATATTTTCCTGTATTTGGGATGATTTAAAAATTATTGAATCAGTCCTAAATTGCCTTCGAACGTCACAATAACACCGTAGAACCTTTCTAAAAGGGTAAACTACGTTCTTAGATCGACACCTGTTAAGAAAATCATATTCTCCCGTATGCTCACTAAGCAATGAATATACAGGAGTCGACCAAAAGTATGAAAACACGGCGAGAAATTCCTGGTAGAACATAAATACAGATGCTAGCCAGCCTCCAGGATGCGCCGTTGTAATTGATCACACGCAGCACCTGGGCAATACCGTCAATTCGTTGCAAGTGTCAGTCATGGTTGCGAGCTATCCGAACGTGTGCTGATTATTGGTGTTTATATGGTGGAGGTTTCCTTCACTAAGATAGCCCAAGTGATGGTGTTTCAAGATGCACCGCATCGACGATTTATAATCACATACAGCGAAAACGGGAAAGCATCATCCGCTATGTAACGACGCGAATGGAATTGTTCAAATGGCTCTAAGCACTATGGGACTTAACATCTGAGGTCATCAGTCCCCTAGACTTAGAACTACTCAAACCTAACTAACCTAAGGACATCACACACATCCATGCCCGATGCAGGATTCGAACCTGCGACCCTAGCAGATGCCTGCTTCCGGACTGAAGCGCCTAGAACCGCTCGACCAGAGCGGCCGGCCAATGGAATTGTGTGATGAGCGATCGTGAGGAACGGTCTTTGAAGAGGATTGTGCCAGAAGTCAGTGCAGAACTGAATGTCGCACTCTTCAACCCTTTCAGCACCAAAACAACAACGTAATTGTTGTCCATTGTGTCTAACACGCAGGCAGGTTGGTTGCAGGCCCTCAACAGGCCTCCCCCTAAGCAACACACGACCAACACGGCCCCGAGGCAGAACCAGCTTTCATCAGAAAACGTAACAGGCCTCCACCGTGCCCTCCAAGAAGCTCTCGCTTGATACTATTGAAGTCGCAAATGGCGGTGGTTTGGAATCACTAGAACGCACGCTGCAGGGCGTCTTGCTCTGAGCTGTACTCGGAGGTACCGATTTGTAACAGTTCATTGTCACTGTGGTGCCGACTGCTGCTAAGATTGCTGCTTCAGAAGCAGTATGATGCGCCAGAGCCTAATGATGAATAGGATGATTTTTGCTCCCGCTAGTGCCACGTGGTCGTCCGGAGCGCTGTATTCTTGCGGCCATACGTTCTCGTGACCACGGCTGCCAGCAATCATGTACAGTGGCTACATTTCTGCAAAGTGTTACTGCGATAGCGTAGAGTTCTCGTAGCCCTGTTACATGACCTCGTCCAAACTCAGCGAGGTGTTGTTAATAGCATCTTTGTCGCCTTAAAGATATTATTGACTAACATCAAATCAGACAGTTCAAGATTCGACTGTACAAAACCCTGATCCAGCCTGTTGTTCTATATGGCTGTGAGAAATGGAGTATCGGGAAACAGGACTTCCATAAGCTCCTTGTTTTTGAGAGAAAAGTGCTTCGGAAGATCTTCGGTCCGGTTCTGGATGCAGATACAGGGGAATGGAGGATCAGATACAACCAAGAGCTTGAGGAACTATACCAGCAGCCCAACATAGCAGGAACTGTCAAACCCAAACGAATGCAGTGGGCCGGCCATGTGGCCCGAATGGAGGATCACAGATGGCCTCGGAAGCTCCTGGATTTCACACCTACAGGAAAGAGACCGCCAGGGAGACCCAAGAAGCATTAGAGGGATGGACTCCATGAATATTTAAACCAAGTGTCAATAGATGTGGACGAATGGCGGATAGCAGCAATGGACAGAATACAGTGGAGGAGGAAAGTTGTGGATGCGTGCGGTCCACTGGGCCTGATCTCGTAGTAGTAGTAGTAACATCAAATCACTACGTCCAACCTCAAAGGTAACTAACGCTGACCGTTACAGCGTGTATTTAAACCAAACCTGATTTGCATCCTCATACTGGCGCTACTAGCGCCGCTCATAAGCGACTGGCGCAAAATTTAAATAAATATTATCTTTCGCATGTAGAAACACACCTACCAACTTCCTTTTATGTAGCACAACTTCCGCGAATTTTTTTCCGTCAGTGAATATTAGAAATTCAAACCACTGAAGTGCAGATTGTTTAAAATCGTATGTATATCTCTCTTTCCCTCCCTCTGCGTGTGTGTAGGTATGTGTGTGTGTGTGTGTGTGTGTGTGTGTGTGTGTGTGTGTGTGTGTGTCTAATGATGTAACGTGTGATATGAAAACTCTAACTCGATGGGATATTTTGGGGTTGGGTTGTTTGGGGAAGGAGACCAGACAGCGAGATCATCGGTCTCATCGGATGAGGGAAGGACGGGGAAGGAAGTCGGCCGTGCCCTTTGAAAGGAACCATCCCGGCATTTGCCTGGAGCGATTTAGGGAAATCACAGAAAAACCTAAATCAGGATGTCCGGACGCGGGATTGAACCGTCGTCCTCCCGAATACGAGTCCAGTGTCTAACCACTGCGCCACCTCGCTCGGATATTTTGTTGACGCCTTAGACGCCGAACATGTCACTGTGAATAGGGCTCAGTTTTTATCTTGTCAACCTGGATTCAAACCAAATAGTGGACCGAAAGGAACGTGTTCGTGATGTCTCTTCTGTAAGAAGATTAGAGTTAAGTTGGTATAAAGGCCAGAAGTGTTTGTGGCTTTGGAGATTTACCATGCGGCACCTATGCTTTAGCAAACAAAATATTACAAGTAAAATCTAAAATAGACGAATTTACATTTACTTAATGCGTGTCATCTAATGCAAAAAGAAAGTCAGTTTATGATTCAACGCCCCCTCGGCAAAGGAGTCCTTAGACACGGAGAATAGGCTGCATTTCATATCACATCTAAGCTAGTGTTGGTTATTTGGTTGCCCAATTGGCAAAACTTATCTACTACTTTAGTGTCTCATTTCCTAATCTAACTCCCCCACCATTCACTGAATTAAATCGACTCCATTCCATTACCAAAACTGAATATAGAAATAAAAAATAAATTTCTTATTATTCGGGAAATGCGCAAAAACAAAACAAAAAAGAAATAAAAACAGTTCCGTATAGTAAATGATGAATGGCACAAATGAGGAACGCAACAAAACTTATTATTTTTGGCTTTGGTACTCAGTTCAAAAATAGTTCGAGAAGGATGGAACTATTGCGCCTTGGCTGCTGCGCTGTATGGAACAGCATTAAGCCGGTATTTTAAATGAAAGAAACAGTAATGGCTGGATTCTGGAACACCTTTAGGTCTCTAGTTCTTTACGAAATCGAGGTCAGCGCAATGCGGTGTGCGCGGAGTTGTGGCTTATTAATTTCACGTTGCTACTTACCGCCCAAGCAGAGCAGGCATTCATCTCGTAAATAGTGGCGTGCAAGCTGTACTTTGAAGATTCTTCTACTCAATCGCCATAATGGGAGACCGCTATGCGAGATAAACCGTCGGTACTGGAACCGGGCGCCTTGCCCAACTGTTCGGATTGCGGCCGCCAGCAACATCCACCGCAACACAGCGAAGAGCTGTTCTTTTTTTTTTCAGTTTGTTTATGTAGTGATGCTAATCGTGACAGCTCCAAACGTTTTGCATTTGTTGACGCACAGTTGGCTACATTATATACTGCGAAGGTGGGGGATAAATTTGTTTTAGGGAAATAATCTCAATCCTGTTTCCATTGAGTGAGAAGTATTGTTGTTCAGAGAGCTTCCAAATCTGTTATTCTCTCCGAAAATAATGAGAGTGTAGGAACAAAAACCAGTTAACATAATTTTGGTCAAGTGTTACTTCCAGAATGTATAATGTGCACTAATTCATTCTACACCTTACATTATCGTGTGCATGTATTCATAGAAGATACAGCTACTTGGAAACACAAACACACACACACGTGCAGATACTTTTATTGAGAACTGATTTGCAGACTAGTGATTATAGCTACTGCGAGTAGTATGTTTTAAAGTTGGTTAGTACCTCCAAGTACACGTAGCAAGAGCAAGCCATTAATGCTTATTTTCCCCTCGGCAGCGGGTCAGCTGTTGGTGTGTGGACGCGTAGACGCACAACGATTAATCTATACTGACAGACATAAGTCTCTCAGTGGTGCAGAAGACCGTGCACCGTGCAGAAAACATCAGGTAGTAAATTATGTGACGTGTTTATGGAAAACTGTCAGGCGCAGAAAAAAAGAAAAACAACACACTGAAGTGGATATAGAGTAAGGTAGCATTGTCTGTCATAAGAGGCGTCTGGCTCAGTTTCTTTGGTATTTCGGCAGGTATCTGCAGTATTGTTTTTCCAGCGTATAGATGGAGTCGGCCCAAACAAATACTGCACAGAACATATCTCACGTGAGGCCCAGTGTCAATGGAAAGTGTCGATTTGTTTCCAGTTACAAACGAAATCATTTTTGAACCGGAATTTTACGTGCCCATTCTATAGAGCACACCTCAGATCAGTCTGTTGAGACAGTAAAACACGAAGAATAAACAACAATGCAGCAGCGACTCAGTGGCTCTGGATGCTTGGTGTTAGCAGTCAACGTTACCAGGGCGCTGCTGGGGTATAGGTTATACTCTGCAGTTTACTGTCCTTATCAATACACATCGATAAAATAAATATTGCACTAGACTAATCTAAGATCACTCTATCGAATGGACACGTAAACTTCCGCTTTAAAAATCGTTTTGTTTGTAATTAAAATCAAACCTACTCATTTGGTCTGCAGTGGGCGCCCCAAGGATGATGTGAGGAGCAAGATTTGTTTGGGATGTCTGCAGCTACACACTGCAATACCGACACCGCAGATATCTGCCGAAATACCAGCGAAAATGCGCCTGACGACTCTTGGAGAGACACCTGTACGCTGGCGCCACACACCATGCGGCACAGAGGTCACGAGAGTATCGATAGAGGCCAACGACAGACTCGCTGGAAACGCGCCGCCAACGCCCTCTCGGCCGCCAGTATTTAAGACAGCCGCCGCGGACCATAGGGACAATTAGCTAGTTCAGTTAGTTCCAGACTGTATGCCGCGTGAGTTCCAGCATGTCACCGAGATGGAGCTGCAGTCACTGCCTCTAGCTCAGAGACAGGCCGCACATAAAGAACATAGCAGTGTTCATAGCGGACTTTCTGTTTCACCAGCAGTGAGGTTAAAGTGGACTATACAAGAGAGCTTGTACCACAGCACATGGAAGCTTAATTTAAGTAGCTCTTTCTTTATGAATAAAGAAGCCAGTTAGTAACTGCGTGCAGTTTGTGTCATAGAACGAGGATACCGGCCACCAACCAACATCCTGTGCTTGTTAACCAAAGCACAGCTCTACAGAGACAAAGACACGACATAAAAGCGGCTAACTAGGATTGAACAACACCCTATATGTATGTATACAGGGCGAACATTAATAGAACCGACAGACTGCAGGAATGGGCTCTGTCTGTAAACGGAAAAAAAAAGGTCCCATGAAGATGTATCAGGGGAAGCATCGCTGCCACGGTAGATGGCTCTGACAAATGAAAGTTCCTCTGACAACATGCCATGTCTGTGGCCCACAGATAACGATTATGCAGACTGATGACGTCAGTTGTGCTAAAGGTTGCTTTGTCAGTAAAGAGGACTGATGACAGAAATCCCATAACTGTGATGGACTGGTGAAAAAGCCATCGACAAAATCTTTCCCATAGACGGGAATCCACTGCTGGTAATCCTTCCACTCGTTGCAGGGACAGTAGCAATTATCGTTCAGTATACACATTACGTCGGTTTACACCATGTCGGCGGGCCACTTGTCTGGAGCTTGTACTAGGGTTGGTCTTCATACCTGGTGTACACACAGTCCGCCGCCTCCCTGCATGTCTGTCAGTCTGAAAAGCTCAAAAAGGGGTTGAAATGTTATGTGATGTGGTTGGTGTCTGTGAGGCTACATGTTTTGGTAAGCCGTGCTGCCTCTCGACCGTGTCCATTTGCTTGGCCATACACAAACACCATCTCCGCTTGTTTCCGACAAGAATACCGGACCATTCTGCTGCTTACAGTACGATGCTTAAACCACACAGCCCACAACACATGAGGAACACATGTCACGTGGTAAGAAGAACTTCCATTCTTCAGCGCCATCTGCAGGGGCAACGATGAATTTCTGGACACATATTTATAGGACATTTTCCTCCACTTCCAGTCAGGAAACCATCGCTCAAGTTTGCCGGTTTTATTAACGTTCACCCTATTTAAGTGGAAAAAATCGCAACACCAAAAAATAATAGATAATTGACGTAGAGCAATAAAATTTGGGGAACATAAATTCTAGGTAACATGTTTAAGGGATTAACATTGCAAGATCACAGGTTAAAGTAAGCACGTCATACGCTATTGCAAATGGAAAATGCTAGTACTTTAATAACCGCTGTAGCCGCGAGAATGTTGAATGCAAGCATGCATGTATTTAATCGTACAGCTGCCGTTGTTGGGTAGAGTTAAATGCTGTTGCACTTGGTCAATAATGATAATGAGCGTATGGCATTGGTGGCCGGGAGACCCCTCGCGGGGCGGTTCGGCCGCCGCTCCACAAGTTCTCTAACGCCACTACGGCGACTTGCGAGTGAATGAGGATGAAATCATGATGAAAGACACACCACACCCAGTCATCTCGAGGCAGAGAAAATCCCTGGGACTCCGTGTGCGGGAAGCCAGAACGCTACCGCAAGACCACGAGCCGCGGACAACTTGGTCAATGAATATACACTATTGGCCATTAAAATTGCTACACCAAGAAGAAATGCAGATGACACACGGGTATTCATTGGACAAATATAATATACTAGAACTGACTTGTGATTACATTTTCATGCAATTTGGGTGCACAGATCCTGAGAAATCAGTACCCAGAACAACCACCTCTGGCCGTAATAACGGCCTTCATACGCCTGGGCATTGAGTCAAACAGAGCTTGGATGGCGTGTACAGGTACAGATGCCCATGCAGCTTCAACACAATACCACAGTTCATCAAGAGTAGTGACTGGCGTATTGTGACGAGCCAGTTGCTCCGCCACCACCGACCAGACGTTTACAATTGGTGAGAGATCTGGAGAATGTGCTGGCCAGGGCAGCAGTTGAACGTTTTCTGTATCGAGAAAGGCCCGTACAGGACCTGCAACATGCAGTCGTGCGTTATCCTGCTGAAATGTAGGGTTTCGCAGGGATCGAATGAAGGGTAGAGCCACGGGTTGTAACACATCTGAAATGTAACGTCCACTGTTCAATGTGCCATCAATGCGAACAAGAGGCGACCGAGACGTGTAACCAATGGTACCCCATACCATCACGCCGGGTGATACGCCAGTATAGCGATGACGAATACACGCTTCCAATGTGCGTTCACCGCGATGTCGCCAAACACGGATGCTACCATCATGATTCTGTAAACAGAACCTGGATTCATCCGAAAAGATGACGTTTTGCCATTCGTGCACCCAGGTTCGACGTTGAGTACACCATCGCAGGCTCTCCTGTATGTGATTCAGCGTCATGGGTAACCGCAGCCACGGTCTCCGAGCTGATAGTCCATGCTGCTGCAAACGTTGTCGAACTGTTCGTGCAGATGGTTGTTGTCTAGCAAAAGTCCCCATCTGTTGACTCAGGGATCGAGACGTGGCTGCACGATCCGTTACAGCTATGCGGATAAGATGCCTGTCATCTCGACTGCTAGTGATACGAGGCCTTTAGGATTCAGCACGGCGTTCCGTATTACCCTCCTGAACCGACCGATTCCATATTCTGCTAACAGTCATTGGATCTCGACCAACGCGAGCAGCAATGTCGCGATACGATAAACGGCAATCGCGATAAGCTACAATCCGACCTTTATCAAAGTCGGAAACGTGATGGTACGCATTTCTCCTTACACGAGGCATCACAACAACGTTTCACCAGGCAACGCCGGTCAACTGCTGTTTGGGTATGAGAAATCGGTTGGAAACTTTCCTCATGACAGGACGTTGTAGCGGTTAAATTTCGCATCTGTAGGACGTCATCTTCGTGGTGTAGCAATTTTAATGGCCAGTAGTGTACAAGGACGATTAATACTGTTTTTGTGGATGACGCTGGAGTTGTTGTCCGATGATGTCTCATATGTGCTCGACTGGAGACAGATCTGGTGAACAAGCAGGCCAACGCAATATGTCGACACTCTGTAGAGCATGTTGGGTTACAATAGCGGTACGTTGGTGAACGATATCCTGTTGGAAAACATCCCCTGAAATGCTGCTCATGAATGGCAACATGACACCTAAAATCACCAGACTGACCTACAAATTTGCAGTCAGGGTGTGTGGGACAACCACGAGAGTGCTCCCACTAGCACACGAAATCGCATGGCAAGACTATAAACCCAGGTGCAGATTCGCATGTCTAGCACATAGACAGGTTAGTTGCAGGCACTCAACCAGCCTCCTTCTAACAAACACACGGCCATCATTGGCCCCGAGGCAGAACCGGGTTTCATCAGAAATTACAACGGACCTCCACCCTGCCCTCCAGTGAGCTCTCGCTTGACGCCACAGAAGTCGTAAATAGCATTGGTTTAGGGTCAATGGAATGCCCACAGCAGGGAGTCTGGCCCGGAGCTGTCCTTGAAGTAATCGTTTGCAACAGTTCGTCAGTGTAGTGCCAACTGCTGCTCAATTTGAATAGACACCATCTTTCAGAAGTAGAAACATACCTACCAACTTCCGTTTACGTCGCACAACTCCTTCTTGCTATTTTTCCTGTCGTTATATATACAGGGTGGTCCACTGATAGTGACCAGATGGCGCTATGGTTGACCCGATAGATGACGCTGCCATAGATCAAACGGATATCAACTGCGTTTTTATAAATAGGAACCCCCATTTTTATTACAATTTCATGTAGTACGTAAAGAAATATGAATGTTTTAGTTGGACCACTTTTTTCACATTGTGATAGATGGCGCTGTAATAGTCACAAACGTATACGTACGTGGTATCACGTAACATTCCGCCTGTGCGGACGGTATTTGCTTCGTGATACATTACCCGTGTTAAAATGGACCGTTTACCAATTGCGGAAAAGATCGATATCGTGTTGATGTATGGCTAATGTGATCAAAATGCCCAACGGGCGTGTGCTATGTATGCTGCTCGCTATCCTGGATGACATCATCCAAGTGTCCGCAACGTTCGCCTGATAGTTACTTTATTTAAGGAAACAGGAAGTATTCAGCCACATGTGAAACGTCAACCACAACCTGCAACAAATGATGATGCCAAAGTAGGTGTTTTAGTTGCTGTCGCGGCTAATTCGCACATCAGTAGCAGACAAATTGCGCGAGAATCGGGAATCTCAAAAACGTCGGTGTTGGGAATGCTACAGCAACATCGATTGCACCCGTACCATATTGCTATGCACCAGGAATTGCATCGCGACGACTTTGAACGTCCTGTACAGTTCTGCCACTGGGCACAACAGAAATTACGGGACGATGACAGATTTTTTTGCATGTGTTCTATTTAGCGACGAATCGTCATTCACCAACCGCGGTAACGTAAACCGGCATAATATGCACTACTGGGCAACGGAAAATCCACGATGGCTGCGACAAGTGGAACATCAGCGACCTTGGCGGATTAATGTATGGTGCGGCATTATGGGAGGAAGGATAATTGACCCCCATTTTATCGATGGCAATCTAAATGGTGCAATGTATGCTGATTTCCTACGTAATGTCCTACCGATGTTACTACAACATGTTTCACTGCATGACAGAATGGCGATGTACTTCCAACATGATGGATGTACTGCACATAGCTCGCGTGCGGTTGAAGTGGTATTGAATAGCATATTTCATGACAGGTAGATTGGTCGTCGAAGCACGTTCACCAGATTTGACGTCCCCGAATTTCTTTCTGTGGAGAAAGTTGAAGGATATTGGCTATCGTGACTCACCGACAACGCCTAACAACATAAGTCAGCGCATGTGCGAACATTACGGAAGGCGAACTACTCGCTGTTGAGAGGGATGTCGTTACACGTATTGCCAAATACAATGAGGTTGACGGACATCATTTTGAGCATTTATTGCATTAATGTGGTATTTACAGGTAATCACGCTGTAACAGCATGCGTTCTCAGTAATGAAACTTCACAAAGGTACATGTATCACATTGCAAGAACCGAAATAAAATGTTCATACGTACCTACGTTCTGTATTTTAATTAAAAAACCTACGTGTTACCAACTGTTTGTCTAAAATTGTGAGCCGTATATTTGTGAGTATTACAGCGCCATCTATCACAAAGCGAAAAAAGTGGTCCAACTAAAACATTCATATTTCTTTACGTGTTACACGAATATGTAATAAAAAATGGGGGTTCCTATTTTAAAAAACGCAGTTGATATTCGGTTGACCTATGGCAGCGCCATCTAGTGGGTCAACCATAGCGACATATATATACAGGGTGAGTCACCTAACATCGCCGCTGGATATATTTCGTAAACCACATCAAATACTGACGAATCGATTCCACAGACCGAACGCGAGGAGAGGGGCTAGTGTAATTGGTTAATACAAACCATACAAAAATGCACGGAAGTATGTTTTTTAACACAAACCTACGTTTTTTTAAATGGAACCCCGTTAGTTTTGTTAGCACATCTGAACATATAAACAAATACGTATTCAGTGCCGTTTGTTGTATTGTAAAATGTTAATTATATCCGGAGATATTGTAACCTAAAGTTGACGCTTGAGTACCACTCCTCCGCTGTTCGATCGTGTGCATCGGAGAGCACCGAATTACGTAGGGATCCAAAGGGAACGGTGATGGACCTTAGGTACAGAAGAGACTGGAACAGCACATTACGTCCACATGCTAACACCTTTTTATGGGTATTTTTCACTGACGCACATGTACATTACCATGAGGGGTGAGGTACACGTACACACGTGGTTTCCGTTTTCAATTACGGAGTGGAATAGAGTGTGTCCCGACATGTCAGGCCAATAGATGTTCAATGTGGTGGCCATCATTTGCTGCACACAATTGCAATCTCTGGCGTAATGAATGTCGTACACGCCGCAGTACATCTGGTGTAATGTCGCCGCAGGCTGCCACAATACGTTGTTTCATATCTTCTGGGGTTGTAGGCACATCACGGTACACATTCTCCTTTAACGTGCCCCACAGAAAGAAGTCCAAAGGTGTAAGATCAGGAGAACGGGCTGGCCAATTTATGCGTCCTCCACGTCCTATGAAACGCCCGTCGAACATCCTGTCAAGGGTCAGCCTAGTGTTAATTGCGGAATGTGCAGGGGCACCATCATGCTGATACCACATACGTCGACGCGTTTCCAGTGGGACATTTTCGAGCAACGTTGGCAGATCATTCTGTAGAAACGCGATGTATGTTGCAGCAGTTTGGGCCCCTGCAATGAAGTGAGGACCAATGAGGTGGTCGCCAATGATTCCGCACCATACACTTACAGTTCACGGTCGCTGTCGCTCTACCTGTCTGAGCCAGCGAGGATTGTCCACGGACCAGTAATGCATGTTCCGTAGATTCACTGCCCCGTGGTTTGTGAAACCCGCTTCACCGGTAAACAGGTAGAACTGCAACGCATTCTCTGTTAATGCCCATTGACAGAATTGCACTCGATGATTAAAGTCATCACCATGTAATTGCTGATGTAGCGACACATGAAACGGGTGAAAGCGGTGACGATGCAGTATGCGCATGCCATTACTTTGACTCAGTCCACCGGCTCTCGCAATGTCCCGTGTACTCATGTGTGGGTTCATGGCAACAGCAGCTAACACACCCACTGCACCCGCTTCTCCTGTGACGGGCCTGTTACGGACCCGTTTGCGTGCTACGACCATACCTGTTGCATACAGTTGGCGGTAGATGTTTTGCAATGTGTGGCACGTTGGATGCTCTCTGTCCGGGTACCGTTCTGCATACACCCTGCAGGCTTCAGCTGCATTTCGTCGACACTCGCCATAGATGAGTATCATCTCCGCCTTTTCAGAGTTCGAATACACCATGGTCACAGTTCCTACAACACTACACTATCACAGACGTCTGGTAACACGGTGTACTACAGTTGGTCTGCGTGCGGAGACAAATGCAGAATAACAATAGCAGCAAGCGCTACATGCGGACACTGCGACAGCTAGACCAAACCATAACAGTGCACTACAGCCACACTCGTAAACACGGTCGTCATCGTAAACATGTCCCTGCAGATGCTGCTCGCCGACCGTGGCCCGTGTTCGTTACAACACTCAACAGAACGTCGGAGGTTTCAAGCGTCAACTTTAGGTTACAATATCTCCGGATGTAATTAACATTTTACAATGCAACAAACGGCACTGATTAGGTATTTGTTTATATGTTCAGATGTGCTAACAAAACTAACGTGGTTCCACTTAAAAAAACGTAGGTTTGTGTTAAAAAACATACTTCCGTGCATTTTTGTATGGTTTGTATTAAACAATTACACTAGCCCTCTCCTCACGTTCGGTCTGTGGAATCGGTTCGTCAGTATTTGATGTGGTTTACGAAATATGAAATATATCCAGCGGTAACGTTAGGTGTCTCACCAAATGGTTCAAATGGCTCTGAGCACTATGCGACTTAACTTTCTGAGGTCATCACTCGCCTAGAACTTAGAACTAATTAAACCTAACTAACCTAAGGACATCACACACATCCATGCCCGAGGCAAGATTCGAACCTGCGACCGTAGCGGTCACGCGGTTCCAGACTGAAGTGCCTAGAACTGCACGGCCACACCGGCCGGCAGGTGACTCATCCTCTCTCTCTCTCTCTCTCTCTCTCTCTCTCTCTCTCTCTATATATATATATATATATATATATATATATATATATATATATATATATATATATGTGTGTGTGTGTGTGTGTGTGTGTGTGACATGGATTCGTGAAGTCCTTGGTAGGTTTGCGGAGGTATGTGGCACGCAGCATATGTCTATGTACGGGACACAGAAATCAAGTAAATTACGGACCGGAGGTTTGCGGGGCCGGAGATGGCGCCCGTTAGTATGCAGGTGTGTTCCACTGAGTTCAGAGTAAATGAATTCCGTGGCCAACACATCAACGTGAGTTCACTGTCATACTCTTCAAACCGCTGTAGCACGACTCTGGCCTTATGATACGGGCAGTTACTCTGCTGTAAGATGCTATCAGTGTCGGGGAAGATGTGAAGCATGAAGGGATGGAGGTGGTCCACAGGAACGTCCGAATAGGTCATAGTTGTCAGGATGGCTTCCATTACTGACATACGTCCCACGGACGACCAGGTGAATGTCCCCCATAGAAAAATACTGTCCCAATCGACCCACGGCTGTAGCGCGGAACAACTTTCGAACAGCCGTTCGCCTGGATGATGGTGTATCCGGACATTGCCATCGTCATGATGTAAAAGGAAACGCGGTACCTGATCAGGCGACACGTCTCCATTCATCCATGACCCATTCTCGGTGATCCTGTGCCCACTGTAGTTGTTAATTGGCAGTGTCGTTGGGTCAACATGGCAACACGTACAGGTCGGGTGCTGTGGAGTTCCATGTCGAACAAAATGTGCTGAACAACATGCTTCGAAACACTTGTGCCTGCACCAGAATTATACTCTGTCGTCCGATTTGCCACAAGTCATGTCCTATTTTGCCTTACAGAGCGGGCAAATCTTCGACCTCCACATTCTGTGAATGAGGCATGAATGTCCAACACCCTGTTGCCTACTCGCAGTTTCACTGTCCTTCAACCACCTTCCATAGGTGCTCACGACACAAGCACGCGAAAAGCCGACACCTCCGCCACTTCTTTGAAGTCCTCTCCCAGACGCCGTACTATAACAATCTGCCCCTTGTCAAAGTCGCTTATGTTAGTGGATTACCGCATTAACGGCCCATATCGTCGCTCGAATGATTCTCTATCCATCTTTCCTTACCGCGTTACGCACCCGCAAAGCCAACAAGCAACATTCAGTCTAATGATGGGCAGTAGTTTTAATACCGGGTGGTTGTACTTACAAGTACATCTGCTCACGGAGGTCCAGTAGTGCTTTAATACGGAACCGATTTACGCTGAAAAGAAATTAGTTCCAATTTTGGCAACCAGATTAAATCCGGCGCTGTGTATGCAAGAAAGACGTATATAAATGTCTGCTCATGTAATGGGCTAGGAACGGCACTTCGGCAGAAAAGGTCAGACAACTGAGAAGGGCATAATGTTGATTTTATTGTTAACAACGACCACTTACTCAATTTGTTCAGTATGAGCACCAGGGTTGTCGACAAGATGCTGTAGCCGTAAAACGACGTGATCTACAGTTGCTCCCAGCAGTTCCGGTGGAATCAGAACAATATGTTCCTGTATACTGCCTACAGAACAGGTAGAGACCGAACGCGTCTCTGATAAACGCATTCTTCTAGATATCACGAGATCCAAAAATCACACCGAGCGAGGTGGCGCAGTGGTTAGACACTGGACTCGCATTCGGGAGGACGACGGTTCAATCCCGCGTCCGGCCATCCTGATTTAGGTTTTCCGTGATTTCCCTAAATCACTTCAGGCAAATGCCGGGATGGTTCCTTTCAAAGGGCACGGCCGACTTCCTTCCCCGTCCTTCCCTAATCCGATGAGACCGATGACCTCGCTGTCTGGTCTCCTTCCCCGAAAACAACCAACCAACCAAAAATCACATGGATTTTATAAGGTGATCTTGCAAGCCATACATCCGGAAAACCTCTAGAGACAACACGTTCGTGGAAGGTTGCATTAAGCAGTTCACTGGCCGAGCAATGTGAGGTGGTTGCCCCATCTTCGATGAAAACAATGGTTCCCACACAGTTGCACTCCTCCAAATCAGGAACCACATGCTGTACAAGGAGGTCTCGATAACGTGCCGAGTTAAAAATGCTCTTGAAGCCATTCCACACAGTCAAACACGGCGAACGCAATGGGACTCTTCGTGCACGACACACGGTTTAACAGTACCACAATTTTGGCATTTCTGTGTAGTCACTGTAGCCCGTATTGCAAAATCTGCCTCCGTAGAACGTTGTCCAACCACGTCATCAACTTCGATCCGTGTCAGAACAAGAGCAATTTCAGAATCGCGCTGCGGATCATGACGTTTCAGTTGATGCACCCTCTGGATCGTGTATCGGTACAAGAGTAGAATAGACAGTATACCTTTCCATACTGTTGACCATGGGACGGACAATTCTCGTGACATAGCACGAACACAAGCCGGGGCACATGCAGCATGGTCAGTTGCAGCAGCAACAACCTTGTCAATAATTTCCACAGGGATAGGA